>NW_011371358.1:3693037-3931613 GCF_000150735.1 Paracoccidioides brasiliensis
AATGAGAATGAGGTTCCCAGAGAGTAACCTGTAAGCTCATTTGACCAAAGGGCCCGGGCCAATCGCGTTTTGGTCTCGAAGTGTATCCGTATTCATCGCCATCGCGAGAGCCATCCCCTTCCGAAACATAATTATAAAGCTGCTTGTTTTGGGTATAATCGGTGACATAGAGGAGAAATCTCTGATAGTCTTCAGGGTACGTTTTGACTACCTCAACGACAAGGTCGACGAATGTACCGCATGAAATGTCTTTGATCAAGGAAAATTTTCGTCTGCCGCGGGAAGTAGGTGGTTTGGAGATATTAGAGCGAGATGGAGCCGCAGCCGCAGCTGCTGAGATTTTAAAGGGCTGACCGGTAGGCATCGAACTTCCAGCACCGATCAAGGTAAAGGCATATGATTTCTCGGTAGCAGTAAGCTTTTGAGTATTGGGGTGCATAGATATCTGTGGAGAGAGCCTGGGATTCGGTGCTTTTTGGAAAATAACCCAGGGAACAAAATCATTCTGCGTGCAGAGCCCAACAGTCGCAGCTTGATATGTCCGTATCTGTAAGTCATCAGCAAGCCCACGAGTCTAACTTGATGCTGCAGGAAGATACAGACCCTAATTTGTCGTAAAAGAACGACATCCCCATGCTGAGGGGCCGGTACATGCGTCTCATTATTGTTAAAGTAGCGGATTTTGAGACCGTTCCAGGCCGCTGAGGAGAAGTCATTATCTTTGAGAGTGAAGGTGGATACATATGAAGATCCCCCGGAAGGTTTTGGCGCAAGGGCATCAACTACAACGGCGATAACATTCACCAGTCTATCCCATTTTGACTGTGCAGTTTGGATGTCGTCGAATCCGACAGGTAGAGATGGGGCCATTATAATATGTAGGCCGAGAAAAGGGTGTCCGACAGGAGGAGCCGGAAAAATGTCAATTGGGGGGTTGTGACAAGAAGCCGAGGACACCAATTGGGCAATCAAGGATATATTAAAGGGGATCTAACTATCCCAACGGTGGAACTTTGCGTATATAATTTTGGTCAAAGACTTCTCTAGACTGGTGTATACCGAAGGGGAGCACATCCCGGAGAAGCTGAAAAAGGGAAATATCCCACGCTCAATGCTGACAGCACTGTAGCAAACGTAGAAAGATTTGCAAGACGGAATTATCTCAATCAGTTTTAATTCCGCTATTCCCGAGAGTTCTCCGTCTGGGAGTATGATCTTGCGAAGTGCAGCGCTGCAGAATGTTTGTTTGTTTGGTTTGAAGAGAAGCCCGGAGATAGGTCGGCTTAAGGAGAGCCACGCTTTTCTAATCAATGACAATGCGTATTTGGATAAAAATTTCCCTCTTCATAGCTATTTCTTTCTTCCAATTGTAGCTATGCTCAGGTGTAGTTTTGTCGATGCCTCGTATCAGCAACGCGTTGCTTGGGGGGTCCTTCGCAGACTTTTCTTTTTGACGTGATCATGCTGCTTAGTCATCATCGCTGGCTGGTTCAACCCTCCCAAAGCAGAAAAGCCCCTCACTGCAATCTTTCCTTTTCTCTTCTTCCTCCCAGAACGCCCGAACCCCAAAACAATCGCCAACGTCAAAGGATATAAAAGAGAGTCCGCCTATTCCATCTCCTGGTTACTACTTCTCTAAAGCTGTTCTTGGCGCTGTGTTGCTGTGTCTTTCTTTTTTTGCTCCTGCTTTTTTCCCTCCTAATTGTAGCTCTTTGTCCACCAGTACTATCGCCATGGCGGAGCGGTATATCCCAGAACATCGTCGCACTCAGTTTAAGGCTAAGAGCTCCTTCAAGCCAGATGAGCTCCGCCGTCGTCGTGAGGAGCAGCAGGTCGAGATTCGGAAGCAGAAGCGCGAAGAGAACCTCGCAAAACGGAGAGGCATTCAGACCCGTGATGGAGGCATCGGTGTAGGCGGAGGCCCTGGTCTTGCTGCCGATGATAGTGATGAGGAGGGTGGAACCATTGAGAGTGAGGTATGTGCATGTGTTCTGTTTTGTTCTTATTTCTTGATTATTTTGGTGCATATGTTGTGTGGTTTCCCGCCATTTTCATGGCTTGTCCGTTGCCCCTGGCCCGCACCTATCTCTCAAGCTGTAATGCACAGCGGGGAGCCGTTTGGCTCCTGAGGGCCATTATTGTCTGTGATGTCATGCAAAGAATCGAGATTATTGAAAGAGCCCCGGAATGGAAAGCTAGAGTCTATTCTTGAAAGATGACCGTTGAGATAATGATTTGATGGGGAATAACTAGCTGATACCCCCCTCTGTAGCTGAACTCTGAGCTTCCGGAGATGGTCAAGGGTGTTTTCTCCGACCAAATCGAACTGCAGATACAGGCCACCACCAAATTCAGAAAACTTCTTTCCAAAGAACGGAACCCTCCTATCGAGAGAGTCATTGAAACTGGCGTTGTCAGCCGCTTCGTTGAATTCCTTCGTTCACCCCATACTCTGGTCCAGTTTGAGGCCGCTTGGGCATTGACCAACATCGCTTCCGGATCTGCACAGCAAACCCAGGTTGTCATCGAAGCTGGTGCTGTTCCTATTTTCGTTGAGCTTTTGAGCAGCCATGAGCCCGATGTGAGGGAACAGGCTGTTTGGGCGTTGGGCAATATTGCTGGTGACAGCCCTCAATGTCGCGATTTTGTTCTTGGCGCTGGAGCTCTCCGTCCTCTCCTCGCCTTGATTGGTGATGGTCGTAAGCTTAGCATGCTTCGAAATGCCACATGGACTTTGAGCAATTTCTGCCGTGGAAAAACTCCCCAGCCTGACTGGCCAACGGTATTTCTCTCTCTCCCCTGCATGGTTGATGACTTTTAGGTGTGATTCCTAACCCTAACTGTTGGCATTATAGATTCTGCCTGCTCTGCCCATCCTTGCTAAATTGGTGTACATGCTTGATGACGAGGTCCTGATCGACGCCTGCTGGGCCATCTCCTATCTCTCAGACGGATCAAATGACAAAATCCAGGCCGTGATCGAAGCCGGAATTCCTCGTCGGTTAGTTGAGCTGTTGATGCACGCCTCTACATCCGTTCAGACACCAGCTCTCCGGTCTGTTGGTAATATTGTTACTGGTGATGATGTCCAGACCCAAGTAATTATCAACTGTGGGGCTCTTCCTGCCCTACTTTCCCTCCTCAGCTCCACGAAAGACGGTATCCGAAAGGAAGCTTGCTGGACCATCTCCAATATTACTGCTGGCAATTCTACGCAAATCCAGGCAGTTATTGATGCTAACATCATTCCTCCATTGATTAACCTTTTGTCGAACGGAGATTTCAAGACTCGGAAAGAAGCCTGCTGGGCCATTTCAAACGCCACGTCTGGAGGCCTTCAGAAACCAGAACAAATCCGCTATCTCGTATCTCAAGGATGCATTAAGCCGCTTTGCGACCTTCTTGCATGCCCTGATAACAAGATTATCCAAGTTGCCCTGGATGGTCTGGAGAATATTCTGAAGGTGGGAGAGATGGACAAGGAATCTGCTCAGATGGGAGAACCTAGCGTGAATCGCTATGCCCTGTTCATCGAAGAGGCCGGCGGCATGGAGAAGATCCACGATTGCCAGAACAACGCCAACGAGGAAATCTACATGAAGGCATACAACATCATTGAACGCTACTTCTCCGATGAAGAGGAAGCTGGTGCTGATATTGACGAACTTGCACCCCAGCAAACACAGGCCGGTTTCACCTTGGGTACCAACCAACAACAAGCCGGATCCTTCAACTTTGCCAATGGTGGAGATAGCATGGACATGTAAATGTCTTTCTATTTATCCACGCATGTCCAAAATGATATCAGCAGCTAGCACAAGGCGAGAGCCGTTGTTAAGTTCAAGGTGTGACTCGTCACTAATTTCCTTCCTGTTCCAACACAACAAGTCCGATTATTCCAGCAATTTTTTGACACTTTTTTCCCCTTTATTTTCAACGAACCGTCCCACGATTAAGAGATTCACCGTCATGTATTCTCCCATTTTATATTTCCCTGATTTCATTCCGCCGCCTGTCGGACCCTGGCACATTTGTTACATTGTTTGCCTTATGCACACTACCTAAACCCAGCATGTTCAATACACCGGCGTATTTCTATCAGACCTTGTCCCCATGTTTTCACGGCCTGTTCTTCATCCCTCTTTTTTTTTTTTTTTTTTTTTTTTTTTTTTTTTTTTTTGAGTGTAGCTAGTGGGCGGATCGGCTTGACAACGAAACTTGGAAGCCCGTTAAGTCTTCGAATTTCATTTCCCCTTTGTTGATGAGGAGGCTTGGGCGTCGTGCAATATTTATTTCTCTTCCCTGTCTTTTTGTTTCCGTTTTCTACTATAGTTTTTCTTCCGTTTTCGATTTTCCCCCGCATCCGCCTTCTTTTGGGTTTTGGGTTGTGGTTGATTTCGAGTTTTCTTTTCCCCATTTCACCCACGTCCACCATCCCTTTTCCTTTCCCCCCACATCCCAAATCAACAAGCCCAATTTACTTAAACAAATGTGTATCACTCTGTTTCTAACAACAGCCCTGCCAATTTATTCCCGCTCTTCCCTTCCCCCCCATCTGCACTATTCTTCAAGAGCAAAGCAATACACAAAATAAATGAAGAAAAGTTATTTCATTATCATTACAACGAGTTTTATTTCTCACGTTGAATACGAAATATACTGTGGATCTAAATAGAGTGAGGTTGTCAGTCTTTCTTTGCATGAAAGTCTGTTACCGGTTTGATGTGCCGCTGTAAAACAAAAGTTGAGTTCACTGATATTGTCTTCTCCCATCTTCTTATCACCATCCCCAAGTTTCTTCGAAGGTCAGGTGGCTAACTTGTGCCAAACCTTAAGCAAAGAGATAAATGTGAATAGACCCATCTCTACCTTCTATGAATCGGAACACTACCAAGTGGGTATGTTGGATATGTAATAAATGTTGGCATCCTACGGACTCTGTTTGCCCTGACAAAACATACAGAGGAGTGGGAAGATATATTCACATAGATACCAATTTGAACGGATAATGCAATATGCGATAAAAATCCCTAACATACCATCTTGGATCTTGCCAACAGAGAAAACCAAAAATAAAGATAAAAATAATATATATAACGTGAAATGGCCTTCTTTTCATTATGCACATCACCAATTACACACATTGCATTTCGGGAACGTATCCCCCGGCACTTTTTTCCTGGAGAGCCTTCAGAATAACTTCTCCCATCATCACCACCTTCTCCTCCTCTAGCCTGCGCCCTACAAGCTGCAAACTAACAGGCTGCCCGTGGACGACGGCGGGGTTGTCTGATGAAACAATCGTATTAGAGATCGCCGTTTGGTGGAAAGAGAAGAGGGGGAATGGAGCAGAAAAAAAAAAAAGAAGGCAAGAATGTCAAACATACACTCCTTTTGCACCTCGCCGTCAATTTTACTGAGTTCAACCTCATCGACAGCGGGAACATCTACGGTGGCGTCAACGTGGACACCGCACGGGAACGATAGGCACGAATAATCGAGGATGTTGTAGACGCCGGTGTAACCGACGTGCTTGAAACGCGTGTGTTCGACCGTTGCATACGGTGTTGTCGGGGCTATCGATTCTCGGTTAACCAGCTGAATACGCTACAGCGAACTGTTGTATAGATAGTGCGGAAGAAAACGGGGGGGCATACTCACTTAATAACCCATCAAGACCCTCGATTGCATTCCATCGCTCCATGTACTGCTGCTGGAGCTTGTTGCGCTCGACATGAAGCTGCCACAGTGCCTGAACGCCGCCGTCTTTGGCTTGGCCGTACCTGTCCATCTCAGGCCGAATGGGCTCTTTGGATGTCGCAAGGATTCCTCGCACGGTCTTTCCGCCGTCGGAGAGAAAGAAGCGGTCCTAGCGGAAGTGGGGAGATTAGAGCTGTCGAATTTTTTTTTTTTAAAAAAAAAAAAAAATTTTTATTACTTTGATCCTTAATGGGACATACTAAGATATCAACCCCTTCCTTGTGTCCGGCTGCCTCCCAATCTACAATTTCATGTCCAGCACTCCTCAACTTCTCCACTGTTTCCTTCAGTGCTCTTCGGACAGGTGGAGTCGGCCGCACGAGACCATCATCCCACAACACTGCTAGTTTCAGTCGCAGCTTGGGCTCTACAGTCCGCCAAGGGATTGGAATGCATTTTGGATCCCGGACCCAGGGCTCACTGTTCGCAACGGTGGATGCGAAGAGTTTGATGCACTCTAGCGTCGCAGCCATGGGTCCGTTGACGCTCAGGACGGACTCCTGTCCCGCCAGTCCGGATTTGGTGAGGAAGTTGGGGAAGCGGCCGAAGGAGGGGCGCAGCGTGAAGATGCCTGTGCAGGCGGCGGGGATGCGGAGAGAGCCGCCTGTCATTGAATTGCTGCTGGTTAGCTATATTTCCCACTAGTTACTTGGGAAATGGGAATGCGGAGAGACGTTGAACTACATACCAATATCCGTCCCAACACCCAACGGACTGCCCCCAAACGCAATCAACGCTGACTCACCCCCAGATGAGCCGCCGGAGGTCAATAGGCGATTGCGCGGATTCAATGTGCGCCCAAAAACATTATTTACCGTCTCGGCAATCATCATTGCTGTCGGGACGTTGGTCTTGACATACAGGACCGCTCCCGCCTCACGCAGCAGATCCGTCATGATGCTATTGTACGTGGCCGGGTCGTTGACCCAGCCCGTAAAGCCAATTGTCGAGTCCTTGCCGATAATGTTGAAGTTGTCTTTCAGGGAAATTGGGAGGCCGTGAAGAGGCCCGACTGGTTTGCCGGTAGCAGCGAAGCGAGTGTCGAGTGCTTTTGCGCTTTCCAACGCCTCTGGGAAAAGGGTTTCTGAGAGGCAGTTCGTCTGGGCGGATATGTCAGCTGGGGATTTTTTTTTTTTTTGAGTGATGATTGGGTAGGAGAATGAGCGGGCGTATGTTTCTCTATTGTAGAACTTTTTTATATATATATATTTTTTTCTTTCCCGCGAACATTAACATACCAGCTGATGAGCGGCAGCCGCACGTTTACAGAATGCGCGAGTTACAGCTTCGGCACTCCAGACGCCCGTTGCGGTTTTCTGTAGGATTTCGGAAGCTGTTGAGCTGGTAATCTCCAACTCATCTGCTGTGAACCATTCCGATTTCTCAGGGAAGCTAGTCACATCGGCCTGGGATTCCGGAGGGAAGATATCTTGAGGGATAATCCATTCCGACGGGATGGAGGAGAGAAGCTCTTCCCTCTTCGCAGCGGCGATAGCCTCCCAGGAGTGTTCACTGAGCATTTTCTGAGGTATGTGTTTTAGCTACTCTTCACCCTCTGATACTATGAGCGGCTAGTACTCTACAGCTTAAAAAGTGAGTAGGGATATCAAAGCAGTCGGCCAAAAAAAGCTCTACGACAACCATAAAATACCAGAAACCATCAGTTTAGAATGCAGAGAGAAGGGAAAACGAGATAGTTAAATGATGGGTAACTATATAGAACGAAATATGGAACGAAATATCAACCCCGTGGGGCCACTAACACCGGCAGTCTCCTCCTCTCCCTGGTCTATCCCCGTCGAAGCATCCGTATGATTAATAACTTTCCATCCGCATGCTCTCTGGGCGCAAAAAGCCAGAGTACGTTCCCACTGAGGGGCCGATCAGTTGGCCACCCATTCCATTGGGGCATTCTTAAGCCTCTCCCTCTGTGGCCATCATTATTCGCTGGCTAAGAGCAAGCAAACGACCCCGCATTGGCTTCCTTTGCGGTGATTAAAAGGTTGGTCGAATTGAAGGGCGGGTCCGGAATTTTTTTTTTTTTTTAAACTCTTCGGCAGGGAGATAACTAGTCAAAAGAGGCGTTAAAGGTGGGTTGCGAAGTAACTAACTTATCCAAAGCGAAACCAACGGGGGCTTTATTAGTCGCGTTATCGGCTGGTCTGGGGGCGGTTCAGAGAGTGTTCAGCGATGTTTCCAGTCTTCTGGATAGTTAGTTGAGGAGAGAGCAATTTCAACACTACCCAAGTTCCTACCAGTCGACGCCTGTTATATATATATATATATATATGATTTCCTCTCTGGGATTTTACTACTCCTCCTCTACCGACACAACGTCTATGCGCCATGCAACCCGTATCAAGGCAAGGGATATAGAAATGCAGTGCCCGCACTGGGGGCCTTGGCTCTGTATTTGGGAGTGCTTTGACGTAGTTAGTTACTGACCCACCGATCGCCCTCCTCACAGATGACTTGAGCTGTAATGTCTCAACAACGACCCGTTGTATTCATTAGTTATATGAAATGGGGATTTACAAATCTGAATATCCTTGGTTGTACGTACTTTAGTTCCTTATTACACAAACCTTAATATATTATAATTAACCGTTCAAATACGTAGGAATTAGCTGTGGCCACTCCGTGCATTGGCTGGGCGTCTGGTGGGTAGTTATAATAATAATACGTTTCGGCTGGCGCCTCGGCAATGGAGCAAGTTATTTTTTTTTTTTTTTTTTTTTGCGAAATCGAGCTGTTCTCTGACTCACCTATGGCTTGTTGCCACAGCTGCATATCGCAGTGCATTCCAGCATGTGTATTGTTGCCGCAATACGCAGCAAACCTAGATCTCGGGATGTTGTCGAACCCTCGTTCCCGCCCCTGATCTTGCAGCGAAGGCGTTGGCCGTGCACCGGGGGACCCGGGTAGCCCCCATGATAATTGTGGGCTTCTTTGGCTACCAAGTCGTCGACGAGTTGCCAGTGTTGGACAGCTGGAAGATCGCCGGTAGCACATACGGAATACATAGCTATCGGGCTCTGATACGATATGAGCGCTGTCGTGGATGGATTTTGGTAGGACAGGGAGCACCTCAACATCTTCCATATAGTTTTACCAGAGGATGATCGCCGCAAGATGGATATCCATTCTCAGTCAAGGCCATCAAATAACTCTATGTGTTTACACTGTCATGTAGTCGTTCGATATTATATATGGGAAATGTTATCATTGCAATAGCAATCGCATTTTGACTTATCTTCCTGTGAACCCTTGACATTAGGGACTGATATCATTACTCATAGCATAGATCTGAAATCCTTGCTATAGTTAACTACTTCCACAGAGCTCCACCCCGCTGTTTCCAAGTTTTTTTGATGAAGGGCCAACAACCGTTGGGAAGAGATGGTCGCACTGCATGCTCTGCATTGCCTCTGCATATTCTAAACATTTGATCTCTTTCATGCGCCAGGATTTGGGGAAGTGTGGTTACGATGTCTAGCTCACGGGCAACTTAAATACCCAGAACCACGGTATCAACCCATGGATCACAGCGTCGGTGGGTAGATAGATTTTCGCAGGCTAACGAATCGTTTCTTCGTTCATCTATCACAACCCCGCAAACGGGAACTTTGGGGTTCAGAGTGTGGAAACCACTCGTTACACCAAGCCTGGAAATTTGAGGGGAACCCTGCGTCAATTTTCAAGTGCATGAGAAATTTTGCGTAAAGTGCAGCGTTGAGATCATTTAACCCGGCTATACTCCCCTTACTCGGGAGAGGGATTGGGATCTAAATTACACGGAGAGGTAGGCGTTGAAACTTGATCCGAGTTTCTACATATCCTCCCCTCGTTGATGTGTCTGAGAGATTATGAGGAGGTAATGAAATCAAAAGTTGATCCATAGATGCGCCTGCGTGAGTAGGGATTGCGGTGGAGTGAGTGTATGCGTTTGGCAGCGAGGAGCTGGACCCTAACTGATACGAACATGAACGGCCGGATTCTACATACCAAATATAGTTAGAGGACTTCCCAGATTGTTTCGCACGATGCAATTCAAAAAAGACAAAATTGCTAGCGGATGGGATTGTAAATGAAGGAAGGGGGGTTTGAGATCTCCAACCCGTCTCTCTTTGACACAACTCGTAGATATGTCTGGTATCAGCATCCCTGACATCTTCCCGCCTCTACCTTCTGCTGCTCCAATTTGGCCACTGACCTCTGCATTTGAGCCCAATATGTGGAGGAGTTCAGAAAGCATCACACATCCATCTCTGTCTTTTCTCCGGATAAGGAGACTAGCCCATCCCATGAATATCCTTCCCCGGACGACAACAACGTCCTGTCATGGATCATGATTGACATAGTTTGGTTAATAGGGTCAGTTAAATACTTGGCTGGGCGCGTTGACACCAATGTGTAGCTAATACCTCTTTTTTCTACCCTGTCGAGGCATTGCTCTGTTGAGCTCGCTGTGTCGCCTTTAACTCTTCCGCACATAACCACAGATATAGAGAGTAATGAACCCCGCCGCTCCCCTCAGCAATCAATGGACGGCCCTGAAATGTAGTTAGGTGAAGCGTCTATCGTATTATTTGGCTCTACAAATCCGACCCACGGATAAATACCAACCTGTTACACAATCTACTCCCTAAATACTCCGCAGAGTGAAGTCTGCTTCTGAGGTGACCTGTTGTCGCAATGCTTAAACATGATTCGACAACCCATCGCCCGAAAACTGAATCAGAGAAAAGCGGATCCCCGCACCGGCGAACCTTGGTTGGCCACGAGAAAGCACAGGCATCACGCGGTATTTGATTTGGCAGGCAAAAAAAAAAAAAAAAAAATCACAATCAACTTGACAATCGCTTTGGCCCCTGTGGGGAGGTAGGGAGACCGGTAATCGCTGATTTAAACCGGGCTCAGAGGCAGTTGAAGCAGAGTCGGAACGGAGTCAAGTGGCGAGAGCTGCATTTCCCTCGCGTCTTGCCGCCTCAATAGCCCTGCCTTCCCGCGCAGGGGAGGGAAATGTGGAAACTGGAAGAGAGAGAGAGAGAGGCCTGGTAAAGGGGGAAAAGGTGGTGAATGCTGCACCGGTGGGCTACCATTTGCACTGTTATTCCGAGATGCAGAGATATCTGGCATTACTGACATAACGGACATGCCTAGGTCCTCTCTCTGGAATCCATGAATTATATCAAGTCAGCAGCGAGCAATAGTTCATTTCACCGCACAGCAAAGGGACAGACATCTGCTGAGCAAATCTTCATCTACGCTTCCAAGGAGCATCCACATCCAACAAATTACCAACAGCAAGAGCTAATACCTCTGACTAACTCCTCATCGATCAGAAAAGATATTGCGAGAGATTATGTCCGTGGCTCCAAAACTTGGCATGAGAACGCGAGATATGGCACTGAGGAGATAGAGCCGAAGGGTAGCTGTGAGCTGGCTGGTCAAATATAATTAATCAACCCTGCTTCCCCCGGATTTCTCTTTCGATGTCAACTGCTCGAACCCAGATATCCTCTTTATATATATATATATATATATTCTGAGGTATCCTGGCCCTAATATCTCGCTTCTCTGCTCCCGGTTGTTGGGTTGCGAGTGCGTGAGAGGAGAGCGGTTTTCATAACTATCATCTCCATCCCTAATAACTCACTGGTGCCTTCGCTCTCAACCGTCGCCGCCATGGCCCGCAACAGGTTTATGCAGTATTTGCGCGGCACAGAGAGCAGGCCTGGTGAGGCTGCCCTGTTGCGCAAGATTGACTTTTTCATTCTCACATTCTGCTGTCTGATGTACTTTGCCAACTATGTGAGTTTCGACTATTTCCCCTCTATCCCTTGATGACCGTTGGCAGTGCTCCACGGCAGATATCTCGAGTTCCTGCCGTCTTTCTTCTTTGAAACGGTATGGTGCGGGTTGCGCGAGGGGGAAATATATGCTAACAGCTATATGTCTGATTAGTTGGATCGAAGCAACTTGAACAATGCTTATGTTTCCGGAATGAAGGAGGATTTGAACTTCCAGGGAAAGCAGCTCAATCTGATCAATACCATATTTACCGTCGGGTATGGTTGTCAACTCTGATTCCCTCCATGTTGTACATCGAGTCTGATATTCCTATTTCCGTAGATATATTCTTGGCCAGGTCCCCTCCAATCTGGCTCTCATCTACTTCAAGCCTAGGATATTCTTCCCTTGTATGATGCTGTTCTGGGGCGGCTTGACCATGATTACTGCTGCCGTGAAGAACCCACAGTCCATCATGGCCATCCGCTTCTTCCTCGGGTTGGCTGAATCCAGCACTTTCGTCGGCACCCACTACATTCTCGGTTCGTGGTACACAGAGTCCGAGTTGGGGAAACGAAGTGGAATTTTCACTGCCTCGGGTCTTGCAGGGACTATGTTTGGCGGCTTCATCCAGACCGGTATCCATAAGTCGCTACATGGCACCAGGGAATTGGCTGGTTGGAGATGGTTGTTTATTGTATGTTAAGTTGGTTATTCCGGTTCCTGCCTCAAACCTCTGAATATCTATCCTAGCGTCCTCATGCACACAATCTAACATATGCAACCCTAGATCGACGGTCTCATAACCTTACCAATTGCCCTTTACGGTCTCTTCCTCTTCCCCGACACCCCTTCCACCACCAATGCCCCCTACCTGAATGCCGATGAGCGCGCCCTCGCCATCTCCCGCGTTCCTGAACCTGTGCGCGAACGCACCCCGTTCAGTCTCTCTTTCCTCAAGCGCGTCTTGAGCTCATGGCATTGGTACGGCTTCGTCATGCTCTGGATTATCGCGGGAGAAACCGAATCCTTCTCCACAAATGCCCTCCTGGCCCTCTATATGAAATCTCACACGACCAACAAATACTCCATCTCGCAGCTCAACAATTACCCCACAGGCGTGCCGGCTGTCGGCATCGTGTCAACGATTGCCTGGGCTACATTGACTGATTTCTTGCATGGGAAGAGGTACCTGGTCGGCTATTGGATTGGTATCACTGGCGTTGTTACTTCTGCGATGATTTTGTCCCCCGGAGCGTCGACAGCGGCGATCTTTGGCGCATACTATTGGGCCGGCTCCGTGTATGCGTGTCAGGCAACGTTCTTTGCGTGGGCTAATGATGCCATGCGGTATAAGAATGATGCGTTGCGGAGCGTTGTCATTGCCAGCATGAATATGGGGAGTAATGTGGTTAACGCGTGGTGGGCTTTGCTCTTCTACTCAGCCGATCAGGCACCCTTTTTCACGGTATGTCCATCGCGCATATACGCCTTTTCGTCTACAGTCATCTTATCTCGTGTGCGGACCTTGCTAACTTCCCCTTTTTTTTATTTACTTTTTTAGAAAGGTATGTGGGCAATGATTGCCTGCTCGATTGCAATGGCCATTTGGACTGCGGGCATTGTATACTTCTCCGTCCGGGATGAGAAGATCGAGGAGGCGCAAAGACCGGAGGACGAACCTCAGAAAATGGTTGAGAAGATAGATGTGAATGGGAGCACAGTCTAATGGCTGATTATGTATTGTATAATTTATGTGACTGGTTGCATCGTTTTGAATTATCCTTTTCCTCTCTCTTTAACATAAACCACCACACAACGCACGCCGCCACACAACGCACGCCCCAAAAAGCCGATTTTTGAACCCAACCTTCCACCTTCAATCATCTACAACATGCCAACCAAAGAAGTTGTAGAGCTCGCAGTGGCTGAATTCCTTTCGCAAGAGGCTGGCAATTATACTACTGTTGCAAAAAAATACAGAATTCATCGAACTACGCTTATGCGACGCGTTACGGGCAAATCAGTGTCTCGAGAAACTGCCGACTCCCTATGTAGACAGAAACTTACGAACTCTCAAGAGGAAGAGCTTATTCGATATATAAATCGTCTTACGGACCGTGGCTTTCCTCCTACACCTCGAATTCTTCAAAATCTAGTTGAAGAAATCCTTCAGGAGCCGATTGGCGAGCATTGGATCTCTAGATTTTGTCAACGCCACAAGGATCGCATCAAAAGCCTATATTTACGAGCAATTGATCAAAAACGCAAGAGAGCTGATAATTCTGAGTATTTTCAGCACTTTTTCCAGCTTGTATTTGATTGATTTTTATTTACATTGCCTGCAATTTAATGAGGGGTTGCTAATGCTTGAGCATCTTAGCTAGACGAAAAGGTCAAAAAATTCAACATTTGACCATCTAATATGTGGAATCTTGATGAGAAGGGCTTTCTTATGGGCGTCATGCAAATCAGCAAGCGAATAGTCTCTGTACAGCAGCTTAAGAGCGGGAGCTTGCTAGGCACGATTCAGGATGGGAGTAGAGAATTCATCTCTTTGCTAGCCGCCATATCAGCCAGTGGAAGGTCAACGCCGCCAGGTCTTATATATCAGTCAGACTCCGGGGATTTGCAAGATACGTGGCTAGAAGATTTTGATTCTAAAGAGCATGAGGTCTTTTTTGCTGCCTCCCCGAACGGCTGGAGCAGTGATCAATATGGATTACATTGGCTGCAACGGGTCTTTAATCCTCATACAAAGGCTAGGAATGGAGCCTGGCGCCTGCTCATCCTTGACGGCCATTCTTCTCATGTCAATATGAAATTCATCAACTACGCTGATCAAAATCGTATTATCCTTGCTGTACTGCCGCCTCATTCAACTCATCGCTTGCAGCCTTTGGATGTTGGTATTTTTGGACCTTTATCAAAGGCATACTCTCAGCAGGTGGATTTATTCTTACGCTCAGCAATGGGAGGTGTATCCATTAAAAAACGCAACTTCTTTTTATTATTCCACAACGCCTGGAAGCAAGCTGTCACGAAGTCAAATATAGAGTCTGGATTTGCTGCTACTGGCATTTATCCTCTCTCACCAGATCGGGTGCTTAGCAAGCTTGCTAGACCAAGCACTCCAGTCACAGCAGAGCCAGTCACACCCACTACCATACGAGGACTGCGACGGGCAGTTAAGAAGTTAAATCAACGGTGAAGAATCTCTACTGGGTTTTGAAAAATCATTCATGCTAGTGAAAGACTAGTTTTTGAAAAAGAGATTTTGCAGCATGAAAATAAGCTTCTATATGAAGCTTTACAAAAGGAGAAGAAGCGCCGCCAACGTGGAAAGCCTCTAGGTCTTGTGGATAAAGAGAATTCGCGTGCTGCTCAATTCTTTTCACCTTCTAGGATTGCAGCAGCACGTCAGCAGCTTGAGACTGACAAGGCTGCTAAGATTAGTGAGGCTGCTGAAAAAGCTGCAGGCAAGCTTCAACAGGATATATTATGTCAAGAGAAAGTGATCATAAAAGCTGCAAAGCAAGCTGCAACTCGAGCTCTTAGGCTGGCTAATGCTCAGAAGCGAGAGAGACAAAAAGCTGAGGTTGCTGCTCGCATGGCTGCTCGTAAACTAGCTGCTGAGTGAAAGAAGACTGATAAGGAAGCTGCTCAGCAAGCTACTAGAGAGTTAAAGCTTTCTAGAGATCAAAATCTTGTTGCCGCCGCCAGATCAGCCAGGTCAGCCAAATCCCCTACAAAGGCCGTACGAAGCCAGGGGCCTGGTGAAAAATCTAACCAGGCCAACCCTATACAACCTTCCCAATCCGGTAATCAGTCAATTACACGCCTATCAGCAAGCTCCCTACGACCTACTTCTTCTAGCAGTTCCTCCACGTCGCCGTCAATTCCTTCTTCGCCTACCCCGCAATTATCACGTTGTGGCCGCATTATTCGACTTCCATCTAGATTTTTGGATTAACTATACATTTTTATATGATCTATTCCTTCTACTAGATATATATTTTTAATTTAAATTAAATAAATTCATGGGTGGTTGAGAAATTGGTGGAATTCCTTGGGTGGTTGCTTGCTTGTAGAGGCGTGCGTTGTGTGGCGGCGTGCGTTGTGTGGCGGCGTGCGTTGTGTGGCGGTTTACGTTATTGCCCTTTGTTATTGGATGCAGAGTTTATAGCTACAAGAGGTGTCAACATTTTACACGTGCCATTGAGTCCGGCGCAAATGATCTAGGACTCCCCATTTATCTACATATGATCCTGGAATAAAAGTATAGAATCGATGAACTTCATGGCACGACTATTTTCAACCCTGTCCGCCATGAAATCTGATATCCTATCGAAGTTTCTCTGCGTAGTAAGCCATTATCAGTTCAATCACGTGGCGATAAGCATTTTTGCTTCAACCTCCACTGCCAGAATATATATATATATATATATGTGGCCATATGGATGTTATAAGCCCTATCCGACAGCCCCTATGTTCTTGTAGAGCTCAAAATTCTACAGCCCAAAAGCCCCTCGACATATATAGATATTATGGACGTTCCGCCATATCCCGGCATTCCTTCCGGACCATCCCACTCCTCCTGTTCCTCCTTTGAAACTTCAACTCTTCACTCTCCAACCACGACCAGCACGACCACCGCCTCCTCCACCTCCCAACACCAACACCAGGAACCCTCTATATCATCCCTAGATGATATCTTCGACACGTCACTTCCCATCTTCGGAGAAGCCTCAGTCCAAGGCAAGCGCACCAATATATCAGATAGCGAACCATCAGACCTCCCATCCTTGCGCCGCCAGCATGTCACGGCTGGCTACCGAGATGGCATTACCGTGGCGAAGAGCGAACATGTCCAGCGCGGGTTTGATGCAGGATTCCCTGTTGGTGCCGAGCTGGGGTTGCGGGTTGGAACTGTGTTGGGTGTTCTTGAGGGGATGGCAAAAGTGACCGCTGCTGCAGGTCGCGGTGCTCGTGTCGGCGGTCGTAGTACAGATGTCGGCAGGAATATTAAGGAGAATAGACCCTCTCGGGAAGGAGGAGAAGATATGCAAGTCTTATTCGAGACAGCGAAGAAGGAGTTAACCTTACAAAACATATTTGGTGCTGTTGCGACTGACGTTGCAGTGGAAGCGGAGCAGACGGGTGATGGCGGGCGTCAATTGGAAGACCCGTGCTTGAAGCTGAGGAGGGCCGGGGAAGATATTGTGGCCGAGTGGGAAGGGAGAGTTAGAGAATTGTTGGCTGAGAGCATTTGAGATCAGTTCATCTGTGGTTTGGATTCATACGATATCCGGAAACAGGTGTAAGAGGATTTTTCCATCTATGCGATGCAAAATTCTCCCTGCTTGGAGCTTGCTGGGAGAATGTTCAGTGCCATTGGGAACCTCCAGATTCGCAGAGTGGCTGTGCCATTTCGAAAATCTTGGTGGGCTGCTTCCTCCTGGGAATAAGCTGGGAATAAGTATTGACTCACAGCCATATACGGGATACAGCATCTCCCGACTCCGACTCTTCCCAGGCCAACGCAGTGGGGATTTACAACTTGATGGCTGTTTATCTATATATTCACCCGGTAACAGGCGGCCCTTCATAAGTAAGAATGCAGATTCGTTTGAGAAGTGTGGTACGTAAATGTCTACCGTTCAGTCTTTCCCTTTGGAATATATGATTCTCATTACTGTCCCCTTTTCTTTGTTATCGGTTTTCCATTGTCGCCTTTCCATCAATAATTGAGAATAGTGTTCTTATACTAACATGAGATCCGACATCTAGGTATTGACTACCCTTGGGAGTTCGTCATAATTGAATACCTCTTAACTGAGAAGGTCCAAGTGGAATGTGTTATCCAAAAACCCCCGAAAGACCCAATGTTTTCTCCCCAATATCGGAGCTATATAGAATTACATGGCGAATGGAACATGTAATAAATGCGGAATTTCCGATTAGTCTTAAACCCTAGTTCCGGTTTCGTATTCTCATGGAGTATTGTCTCGTGCGTATCACAGAGGCTCCTTGACCCAAGGCTTCTGCCCACCAAGGCATCTTGTCGAGGGTTTACCAAAAGGACAGAAGGGTGAAATCAGATACCAGGCATCCACAGAATAATAGAAAGATTAGAATACACAATTTTCCTTCCTGGTTTAACTTCCCATCGGCATTGATAGTATCATATAAAATCAGGTACAGGAATGATGTTGATTTCCACTGTGACTGGAAGGGGTATGCCGGTTGTTATACTTTTGGCGCCTCCACCTGCGATTTCGAGACTTCTGCCAAAGGTATTAACAGTATGTGAAAAGGCAAAATGATGAGAAAGCTGCTGAGCCTAGTCAACGTGGTATTGTGGAGAAATCAGGTGTAACTAAGCTAGCTGGTTTTCGAATTAGATGGCGACCTTTGAATTCATTTTGATATTGCACATTTCTTTTTAACTTTGCTTGTTTGAATAGCAACATAAAATAAGGTTGACAAAATCCCAAAGGGTTTAGACGAGAACGGTAAACTTGTGCGGGCATTCGTCGGTCTCCATCCTCCGCACTGAACATGGATATGCAAAGACTCCTGCGCATGCGCAAAGCGGTGGGATTGCTGGAACGAAAACTTGGGTTTGATCGAACCAAGACATTTCTTGATCGGGCAACAGCGCCGGATTTGAACACAACTGGCCTCGATAATAAGATCATACCAATATTTGGATTTGGGTTGTAAAGAAACCGCGCAAACGTTTCGGGGTAAACAGAGTATACGTAATGAGCTGGCGCCGTGGATACCTAGGTAAGCTAAAGCAGGGACTTTGATGCGTGAACGTAATGTAGGATTTGGCTCTGGGCTTGAATTGCATGTTCAACTTGGATAGCTCACTCTGTTAGGCCATGAAATTATATTGAACCCGTTGTTAGCCGTTGATTGGCTTTATTGTTCTGAAATTTTCTGGAAGAAGCGGAGGTATGTCAACTGGGAATAGTTCCAATGACATAACTACGTAGTAGCCTTCCAAAGTATGGCCACATGGTTTCAAAAATCGACGTAGCGATTGAGAATCAACCCCAAGTTGGAAAATTTTCTCAACACATATATTCGAGACTCTCGCCACTCGTACCAACGACATAACGAAGTTGGGCTAATCCAGTGTGCTGAGGATGAGGAGAACAGCACATGAAGGCTTTCCTGTCGCACCCAAGGGTATTGGAATTTGGAACACACGAAAAAAACCATGGAAACCGTACTGAAAGGTTCACTAGAGGAGAACATGGGCTAAATTGGACCAATGCTGACGGTAGGAGACAAGATTATTGGAAGTGAAACCAATGCGGAAGCAATTGAATTGCGATAGGAAGCTGAGGGTGCTCAGACCATAGCAGGTGGCGAAGTGAAATCAAAGAAAGTGGGGTTCAAGCATAAGATATGTATCAGATATGCAGTTGCTAACAGATCAATACAAAGGGTAATAGGCAAATAGCTCAAAGAGAAGGGCGATGAATATTCTGGTAGACATTGTGAAGATCGATGGCAATTTCGAAATGAATTGGCGCGGATCAAGTCATGCCTTTGCATGAGCGATGTTGGTGTTAAAATAGCAGTCCATGAAACCTGGGCAGCAACTGTAGGGAGTTATGAACAAGGCATTAAAATGGAAGATTGTGAAATGGGCTCCATTTTGGCTCAAATCATGTTGGTTGGGCAAACCAATTGGGTGGGTGGGGTTTTGCACGTTCAGGAATGGTTCGCATCTCATAGGAACCCTCCGGGAACGACAAACTTAAACCGTATGTCAACGGACGCCCCCCACGCGGTGTCGAGAGACGTGATAGACTTCCCGCTGTCATGACGAGGCGAGATATGTTACTACATCTGGCACTTTGTGACGGCGGGTGATGTTAGGACTGGGATGTTTCTGAATGTGCACGCAGAATGGAGCTTGCCAGCTCATCAAAGGCTAAGTTAGATTTGCCCATCGCCATTTTAAAGCAATGCTGCTGGATGCCTGCCTGGGGCTCCTTGGGGCTCTTATTTATGTTCCCGCTTTTATCGTGGATACGCTTCAAAAACACATACGGGAGTTCAAGTTTGCATGTTGGAGGACAGTGGATTTTATGAGGGGCCGCGTGTGGGAACTAGAATGACGTTCTTGTAAGGCATCAAAATTGATTCCTCCTCCCAATGGCCTCTCCAGCAGGAATTCAGTCTTCCACTGTTTTGTTGTATTCTGGGTCGCATAGATAAAATACGCCCGGGCTGTCACTGTCGGTCATGTTTGCAAACGTATGTGTGTTCCTGTGGCGGATCCTGGTGCCCAAATTTCTGTCTGACGCTGAGGTGGACTGCTGCAACTGTCCGACGGAAACACCACTTTCCCAACACCTGCTCAGAAAAGGGGAAGTGTGTCGTCGAGGTATGAGAGAGCAAACAACAAGGAGACAAATCCTCTTGTGATATATGCCAAATAGAGGGACACTGGTAAAAGTAGCATACCGCTGGCGCATTTGCCAACCAAGATGTCAAAGTTCGGGAACGAGACGAGGGGTTGGACGGTTACTCCGTAGTTGCTATCAACTCCCCTTTTCGGATGATGCCAGGATCCGCAGCCAGTCACTCACTAGCCATACGCCGTCATAGTGCAGGGCCCAGCGCTGTGGCCAGCGCCATGACATGAAGCAAGCAGCTTATCTTGGCATAATTAGACATGCTGATGTTGCAGTCTACAGATATCAGACTAGAGGAACTATTATGAAACAAACTGGTATAAATCAGACGGTACTACATTAAGCAGGCTAACTATCATAAACAATACTTATTCATCATATTAACAAAGCAGGCTAACTAATACAGACAATACTTATACATCATAACAGAGTAGTCATTAAACATATTAAGCTTCAATCACTGCTATCGCATCATCATACGCCTTAATAATAGGATCATAGAGTATTTTTGGGTCTTGTGGTGTTCCAACAATAATTCCTTCCTTCCCATAAGGAAACAGCACGCCTCGTATGGTCCTGCAGAGATGTTTGACACACTCAAATTCCAGTGGAAACTCCTGCAGAACAAATTCAAATCCACGAACTTGCATGTCACTTTCCTTGATTCTTGCAATATTTGTATAAGTTCCAGTATACCATTCTCTCAGTCTGCTGTTTTGTGGCTGTCTCTGTCTCTGTCTCTGTAGCTCATTTAGTTTTCTCCAGCTGTTACGGGCACACTGCCAGATAAGCACATAGAAGAAAGACTCAAGATCATGCCGGTAAGTATGGTCGACATTAAGAAGCACTTCAATTGCCATGAACTCCATTGTGCCAGTCCGGTAGCGTGCACCACTTCGCTCACTTCCAACTTCTTTGGCAAGGTCCAGATCAATTAGCATGCCAGAGTGACCATCTGTCTTTTCAGGATTGGTTATTATTATATTGTTCTCTGAAATATCTCGATGAAGGATGTTTCCGTCCAGGTAAAGAGACTGATGTGCCTTTATTGCATCACGAAGTGCCATGAGTAGCTCCAAGGGTGATTTGTACTTGTAGATTGGCCGGCCAGCAGGTGATATCACCAGACAGCGGAGAACACGGTTGTCATAGAGTTCCTTGCCATTCCTGTCAAAGAGACTTGGTGTGTGCACTGACTGAATGGAGAAAGGAAGTTCATTGTTCTGCTGAGAGGTCCTCAATGATTGACTGGCAAAATGTGGTTGTTTGGACACCTGCATTCCCTTGCCTGGATATTTGCATTTCCTGGAAGATGTTTGATGAATATTCAAGTGACAGGGCTCAGCGGATGGCTGAGATTGATGAAGTGAGGAGACTCTACTGGAGGTTGCACTTTTGAAGTCATGGTGCTTGTTGTCAAAGGTCAGGCCGCAGCGCATGTCAGCTATGCTGGTGATGGTACTGTGTCCAATAATCCTGGCAATCCCTTGGACATTTTTTTGAGCTGCTAGCTTGAGGAGTTCCACCTCTGGGCGCCGCTTATCTGAAACCCATGAGAGCTTGGCTACACCCTCCACTTCTCCATCATCTGTGAGAAAACATGTCGTCCCACGGCACACAATGGCATGCTGAAAGGTAAGCATTTCACTCAGCCGCAGTGTCAATTCCTCTGAGGATTCAGACTCTTTGATGGTTATTGATTTGCTGCCGTCTTCATTTCTAGCAATAAAGGTGTCCAGTCCCAGCTCCTCATCACTCATCATGGTGTAGCCCACAAACACCTGAAGGAATTGTCTTCGGTCTGTGTTGACATCAATGATGCCTGAGCTGTAGGGGCCTGAGCGGTCAAACACCCACATCTCCATCTTGGTCCCGCAGACGGTAAATGCATGGACAAATCGCCGGGTGGGTTGAGCTGCAAAGACATCACGCACATAGCAGCTTATCTGCAGCAATGTATCTTTGGCCCTGATCTCCTTCTCTGATTTTTTCAGCTCACCAATCACCAGGATGTCTCTCCAGTCATGTTTGTCTTGTGAGAGGCTTGTGCTTCTAGCTTTCAGAAGAAGGTCAAGTTGCCGTTCCGCCTTTGAACCAGTAAGATTTGTTTTGCTCACTGTGGTGCTGTAGATGCTGCGTGATTCTGAGAGAAGGCGTTTTTGAAGTTGAAACCACCAGGTAAGGACATCACTCTGCATAGGAGGATCAGGAAACTGGGCCCAGTTCCCATCACTGTCTGGGGCTAGCACATGTTGACAGATGGCATCTGCTTTGTCACTCCAGTCTTTTCCCTTGAAGTACTTGTTGAAGAAGCCCTCAACATTCTGAAATGTGCAGTCGCATATCTCCTCAAAGATTCTCATATTCACCAACTCGCGTGTCTGCTCGGAGTCTTTCTGTGATGATGAGGTGGTTTTTACTGGCGTGCCAGTAAAGAAACGGGGGATGCTTGTCAGTGGAGGAATTGATTGTGAGATAGTAACTGTGAGATCAAGAACAGCCTTCCAAATATCAACATCTGGTGCTTTTTGGATGATAAGCCGCGCCAACAGTCGAAAGTCGTTGTAGTTGAAATCACCCTTGAGAATGCATTCATGGATATCTACAAGCTCACGAGCCACACTGTGTTTACTTATTTTAGATTGAAGCTCAACAGCTATCTCTTGCCCCAGAAAAAAAGAAAGAAGTTTTGATATTGCCCTTTGACAGATTTCATCCTTAGGATCAGCTGAGGCATCATATGCTTGCTCTGCCTCCTGAAGTGGGCCTCGCAGCGAATTTAGCGAGTCATTAAAAGGATGCTTTGCAATGATATCAGAATCATGAGGCGAAAGGGTGGTCATATGTGATGTTATGGCACAGGCAGCAATAGAAGAGATAGGGAAGCAAGGGAGTGAATTGAAAAGTTTGTTTAACTGTGTATCAGGATATCTCAAATCTCAACAGCTAATGTTGTATCAAACTGAGCTGTATATTCCTTGCATCGATTTTCTGACCGAGTAAAATAGGTTGTGGGGGTAAAACAACCAGAAAGAGAAAGAGATATGTGAGAGGCTGACTAAGCGACTAAGTGGTGGTGGCTGCTAACTAACTAGTTTTGTTAGAGGATGTGGGAGCCTAGGTTTCCTATTATGGACTAGCGCACCGCACAATAGTATATAGCATCCCTGAGATAGGCTACCAATACAACCACTAACTTCAGACGTCCAACAGAGGATTCCTCGGCTACCCGAGGTCACGTGCACATATGTATTTATTAGTAGTAGCTAGCTCGCTTAGAGTCCCACAATGCAACAAGGTTGATAACGGTCCTCTAAGAAGTCTAACTAACTAACTAGTTAACTAATTATCTCCTCGTACTTGCGATTTTAAGTGTGTTCCATTAGTGTATTAAATACAGTGATCTAATTGATTCTAAACCAAGACCTGCAGTATTTAGCAGTATTGATGTAATCTATGTAATCTATTTGAGCTAACCCTAATTTAGTGTACTTGAATGGAATTCTGCCCAGATTAAAGGAAATATGGAATTCAGACAGAAATGACTCGAAACGGCCTGTGTTTCAACCTTTCATACAGAGGGGGGGGGGGTGGTATTTTGACATGTAGAACAGCCAACACTTTGATTGTGGAAGCCGTTTTTGATTCCACTGACCCTGTTGTTTTTTATATTGACACCAGGCACAAGTTCGCATAGTTGGAAGAGAAATTCACTCATGTTTTAGGGTGGAATTCAATTGTTCAGGTGGTTGTGAGGACACTTGACGTGGATGAACCAAGTGTTAAAAGAAAGCGTGAGAAGCACTATAACTAATATCGTAAGAGAGTAGGAATATAGGCGCTGCGAACGCTATGGAGGGAAGAGGATAGCGATGGGTGAAAACGTAGGTATAAAAGAGGGGTGAAATCCTACGTTTCACGGAGAGAGAAGACAGGGAGACCATCGCTATTCTGCCTCACAGAGGATAACCTATTTTAGCTTCACCGCCTTCCTCTTCCGTACATCATCTCCCTATCTAGTCCGTATAGGAGAATCCCCGTATATCAGCTATATCAACCATTTGACGCATATGCTGCTCTATACTGATTTGCAAGGTTCACTCTGTTCATATAATGATTGTAGTCATCAATCATGACAGAAATATCAAGGCTTTTCACTAAGTCATTGTCAAAAACACAGTTGTCATGGCTCTAACTAGAATCAAGATAAACAAGACAAAAGCTTCAATTCATCTATCTAACTAGGCAGCTGCGACGAGGATACTAAACTGGGGATTAGAATATGGGAATGAAACGAGCAGCCGGATATATATAGGCCGTTGAGGATCGGAGCGGATCAACCTAAGCAACCAAATATGGTTGAGGGCATTACTTGACTGCCAGTAATGACAAACAGATGGTGATTAATGTAATTCCCATAATATATATGATTATACCAAAGCAATACCTTGATATCAGGGTTAGTAGTTGGCTTCCATTCATGAGCATGGATTGAGAGTTTATTTCATACCTGGTTTGTGGCGTATAGATTTGTAGATATGGATATTAAGCTCCATATCAGCCTCTTGTATGAATAGTGTGAATAATGTGTATGGATCCTCTATATCAATGTTTGCCGGGAGGTTAAGAACTGGAGGTCAATATAAGCTGCATGGGAGTGAACTGAATATTTTCAGTAGAGGAAATATCTGCAATGACTTCCTCCACTGGCTGCTTGCATTTTCTTTGGTTTCTAGGCATTATTTCAGACTCTAAGAAAAAAAAAATGAATTAGTTTAAACATAGGAATAATTGAAAATAAGAGAATTACCTTCAGAATTCACAGGTAATTCCATGGTAGGAATATTTGTTTTCATACTCAGCTGCAGGGTGGGTGGTTTGTTGAAGCTGAGAATCATAGGAAATATTTCATCAAATCGCGTTGGCACGAGTTTGGGTTGTGGGATGTTTGAACCAATAATCTTAACATATATTTTACTATGAGAGTTTATTGGTCAAATCATTCATTCTAACTTGATAGTTCAATACACTAACGTAACTGCGCTAAAAATTGCAAGTCGCAGGAGATAGTTAACTAATTATGTTGAATTGTCTGACATTGACAAGGCAGGCTGCCACAATATATTTTGTTGTTGCCCTGGCATATTACGCAGCTGTTGTTTGAAGAATAAAGAACAGGAACGAGAACAAGATGTTGGACTGAAGCCGTTTTCGTCAGAGAGAAGAAAAAGCAAATTCATCTGCGGCATTTCCCAATCCGACGAGAAATCAGCCTCATCCAACTGGTTAGTTATTTATTTTTCTTTACTTCCAACTTCCTCGCACACAAAAAAGAAACCAAAAAAACCAAAAAAGAAAAAAGAAAAAAGAAAAAAAAAAAAAAAAAAAAAAAAAAAAAACCCCACTCGACACACCTGCCACAAGCTGTCTTCGCCCTGCAGATGTCTTCTCTGGCCTTTTTGTTGCAGAGTTGACCCAATTGAGCTGTGTAAGGCCCTGAATCATGCTGTCTCGGACATCCAACAGGCTATGGTGTTGGCTGTTCCCTCGTGCACCAGCCATCTGGATTCTGCGCCAGGAGCTCATTTGACCAGCCACCGCATTCAACTCCCGACACCAACAACAACAAAACAACAGAGTCTTGCAGGGGCAATTTCTCTCTCCTGTTTCCTAGCTATCCTTTGTCTTTATTTTATCTGGTGTTTTTATCCTTACCATTTGGTTTGTTTATCTTTATGTGGAATACGCGCTGTCCCAAGGCTCTTACCTTCAACAACAACTTCCGCTCGCTCCCAGAGCCAGCTTGGTGCCGGTTCTTTTCTCCCAGCCTCCTCCCTGAGCTATTGATTACTGTTAGACAGGGTGCGAGTGAACTCACTTCTCTTCTGGGGAAGGATAATCATCTCAATTGTCCTTCGCTTCGTTCGCGTTGTCCTCCCCTCCTCCGCAATACCTATCTCCTTCAACCCTGTCTCAAGTAGCTGCACGATCTTTTGACCAGCCCTACGAAGTTCACGACCAGCTTACGTTAACATCCCTCCATTCACGACAACGCCAGCAGCCGCTCCCTGCCCATGTAAACCCCCATCTATCTGAATTATCTACCCGATCCCCGCTATTATCCAGTTCATCCACTTCTTCTAGTCGTCCCCACCTGCTGCGAAGGACTCCGAGGCTTGAAAATATACTCTTTGCTTCTCGTCCAACTGCAACCGTCAGGTTCGCACCGCAGATAACAACCGTCAAGGCGGATCCTGAATTTAGTCGAGATACTTCTCAACGGCATTTCCCCGCAGCACAGCAGGAAGAATATCAGGAGCCGTACCAGAGCTCATTGCAACAAACCGGTGAATCATTCTGGCCCCGACGAACTAACCGTGTTTCATCGCAAACTGTATCTGCTATCCTCTGGGCATTGGAAGAAGCTATCCGCACGCCCTTCCTTTTCACCCCAGATCTGAGTGAGCTTAACGCATCAATGTCAGATCTAGTGGGCGGAGGGATACCGTCTGGGCAAACAGGCTATGACCGGCCTCAAAATGGAGCTTCACGAACTGCTCCAGGGCCCGTTGCTGCTCAGCCAACTGCAACTAGTGGAGTTCGGACCCCGACTGATATCATGAGACAACGTCGTGATCGTGAAGCGCGAAAGAAAGCAGAAGAGGAGGCAAGGGAGAGGGATAAGCAGGAATCAGAATGGCGATTAAAGCAGGAGCAGAAGGTGCAACAGCAGCAGATTCAACAGTTTCCCCAACCAGGGAGACATCAACCAGCTGCTGGCGTTGCCGGTGAGACCAGTGGGGACCACAGAAGACCAGTGAAAGGAGTTATTCCGCAAGATCATGGCTCTAGGCGTGATCGAGCCGACAGTGGGGGCATGTCTCGAATACCAACACATGTTGCTCCTGCTCGAGGCACAACCGGGATGCAGTCAGCCGTTCCTCCTGCTGCAGCTACCCGTCAACAAAATCTACCCACCGAATCTTGTGTTACAGGTGATGGAACGCAACAAGTTCAAACCTCTCGCCAACGAGGAACGTCAGTCTCCCAACAAAGACCTGCTCCTGCATCCGCTCAGCCTTCTTCTCGGATTGCGACTGGAACATGGACACAGCCAGTTACTTCGTCCATGCACTCCAGACCACAAACCATGCCTACACAAGCTGCTCCACCCCTCGAAGAACCTGGAATCTCTTATTCTCAGCAATCACAGCCTCCTCAACCCAGTCAACAAACTCAGTCGCAGTCACAACAACAGCAGAGTCGCCCCAGAGCCCCCTTTCCTCATGCATTTGAGCGTTGGGAGACACTTTCATCACATTGGGAAGGCTTAACGAGTTACTGGATACGTCGGTTGGAGCAAAATAACGAGGACTTAAGCCGTGATCCCCTAAACCAACAGATGTCACGGCAGATTACAGATCTTTCTGCGGCTGGTGCAAACTTGTTCCACGCAGTAGTCGAGTTACAACGATTACGAGCATCTTCGGAACGAAAATTCCAACGCTGGTTTTTTGACACGCGGGCCGAACAGGAACAATCTCGGGAGGTCCAGGCAGAACTGGAGCGATTATTAAGAACTGAACGACAATCTCACGCGGACGCAGCAAGCTCGATTGCCAAGACTGAAAGTGACAAGGCAAAAGCCGAGGAATTGGTCCGGGAAATGCGTCGTGAATTGCAGATATCGAAAGAAGAAGCTAGGCGAGCTTGGGAAGAACTAGGGAGAAGAGAGCAAGAAGAACGTGACCGGACAATTTCTTTAAGAAGTGGAGAGCCTACCATAGTTGGCGGTGTGCAGGTAGTCCCCATGATGCAGTCTGCTCTTAGCAGACATACTAGTACCAATCGTCCTCCAACAAGAGAGGGTCCCTACCCTGGAGGCCCTGGCCCAACATCAATGGGTGGACAAAGTCGACAAGATGTCCCGGAATCTACTGAACAATATGTGTACGACAGTCAAGTCTCGTCTCCAACAGGCACAGATATCCTTGTTGAAAGGAGCGGAGAAGCCGGTCACCAAATATATCACATCTCCGCAGTTTCACAACCTCCAATATCTGCAGCCGCAATGGTCACAGCACGAACCGCTACGTCCCAAGCTCAAACTTCAACAACCGCCAGCTCACACAGCCAACAACCTCATGCTGAAGATCCCAAAGGACGTTTTTACCACCACGATCCCTCTGCTCTCCCCATGGATGAGCCAAAGACCACCGGAACCGATGAGCGCTCCTACTTACCACCTGACGAGCCAGCCGGTAGCGATTTCGTATCGGAGGAGTATGAATTGCGTAATCCACAGTACCAGGAGCGTCGTATCGAATATTCCCGCACCATCTCAGACGACAGCGGCGACTATGATAACATGGGGTCATTATCTGAAACTGGATATGGCCCAGGGTATGATGGGATGGCTGTAGTGGAATACGGCAGCGGACCACCTGGCAGCTCGCCTGAAAGCATTCACGAAGGCAGGTTCGGTCAAAACGTCGACCGTAGCGTACCTAGCTGGGGGGGGCAGGGGTCAACGTGGGATTCCATGACGCCGACACATCGTCACCCAACACGACTCAGTGCCGTTCTGGAGGAAGATGAGAGAAGTCGAACTAGCCCAAGTAGAGCAAGCCAGGCGAGTCGAGGAATGCACTAATAGACGAAGAACGCGTTTGCATTTGTTTCCTTGCTCTCATTTCCATTTCCTTTTTTTTTTTTTTTTTTTTTTTTTTGATTCTCCTTTGCTACTTCTGGCATGAGATATTTGTTTTAACAGTTGGCATTATGAGATGTGATGGTGTGACGGGTGCAATGAGTTGAAAATGCCCCTCTTCCTAGCATCAGCTCTGAAATTTCGCATTCATATCTGGAGACAATTGGTATGGACTCTTCCCTGCACCTATCTCGCCCCCGTATGCCACCGATTCCCTAATCACTCCACTTGCATCACTCACATTGTTGCACTTCTTGCCATACTTTGCTTTGATTCATACGTATGATTATAGATCTATTGTTGGGGTTTTGTGAGCGTGTATTCAATTGATCAAAGTTATTTTCTGCATTTTTGCTTCGTTAATATCCTTTGATGAGTCTCCTTGTGGGCGATGTCCTTGTTTTGGTTGTTTCTGTATCTTTTACTTTTACCTTCCCGTGCTCTTTGTTGGAGTACGCTGCTGAAGGACTGCTAGAGGACACTGTTCAAGTACACTACGTTGAAGTAAATTCTGTTGCAGTAGATTCTGTTGAATTGTTGTTCAATTCTATTTGTAGTGGGTCATGATCGAGTATCATTTCCATCTAATCGGCTCCTCGTTGTGCGCACACACACATAGCTCCTTTGAGCGTATAGTATTCAACGATTAACTCCAACCAGGAATGCCCAGATTCCCGTCTCCAAAAGACCTCTATGGATTTTATTGAACTCGGCTATAGACAATTCACATGTTCTCGCAACATATAGAACTTTCTAGCCGCCCTCGATATTGCCACAAGACTAACATAACAACACCACCAGCATATCATATGTAGGCTTGGCGCGTAGACCTCTAATTGCCTGAGGCGCCTTGGGTATGTGAAAAAATACGCAGATTCCGCTGGATTCCACATGCTGTCGCGAGGTGGCAGGGGAGGGAATCAGCTAAATATGGCGCAAGTGGGACACCTTCTTCCAGCTCGTGGATGATCTCGTTAACAGCGCCATTGCTTAGTGGAGAAAGCATGCCAGCGGGGTCCCAGAATAAATCAGCGGGGAGTTGCATGTTTCTCGTTCTCTATATCCGCTTGCTTAACTATCGTGACATTAGTCCGATAACTAGTCATCAGAGATCCGTTCACGTGATATGTCAATCCCTTCGCAGTTTTTGTCTTCATCATCGACCGCAGCTTGCAATTGTTATCCAATTGCTAGACAAAAACCTCCAATTCTGTTCCTTTTTAAATCTTTAAATTGGAAATAAGCCTGACAGCGTAATAATGACCTCGTCTTCCTCTTCTTTTCTCGTTCGCTGGATGCGACATGCCTCCCACCAATCCCCGTTCCTTCACAGAGCATCCACGTCCGCCTTCTCTCACTCCCCGCTTATGCCAACCAGATCATACTATTCCAGCGGAGGAGCGTTACAAACTTACTATCCTCGGTCCGGATTACGATTGTCTCCATTATTGATACGATCGAAACCGCATGCTACTTCATTTTCCGCCTCCTCATCCCGCCGAAAAGCCAAAACCATTCAGCAATTAAAAGCTCGCGCCGCAACGGGCCCATTCTCATGGAAAGCTGCAGTCTTATTTGTCGCAACGGGTGTGACGATGATATTTTACTTTCGTTATGAGAAAGAGAGGCTTAATCGTAAGAGGATTGCTGAGATGAGCAAAGGTGTGGGCAGGCCGAAAGTTGGCGGACCATTCGTCCTCAAGGATTTGGATGGAAATGAATTCACGGACGAACAACTGAAGGGGAAATACAGCTTTGTGGGTGCTCCATTTCCATCTCTATTTTTATATTGCTTCCATTCCAATTGCCCTTGGAGGAGGATATGTTAATTGAACACCTGTTGACACTCCTACGTCCTTGAAGATTTATTTCGGCTTCACTCATTGCCCGGATATTTGCCCAGATGAACTCGACAAAATGGCCGAGATAATCGATCTTGTAAAATCTAGATCGAGCAACAAATCTGTTCTCCGGCCCATCTTCATTACCTGCGACCCAGCCCGTGACAGCCCCGAAGTGCTGCGCAAATACCTAGCAGAATTCCACAAGGGTATTATAGGCCTGACGGGCACGTACGAGCAGGTGAAGCATGTGTGCAAACAATATCGCGTCTATTTCAGCACGCCGGAGAACGTGAAGCCTGGAGAGGATTATCTTGTGGACCACAGCATTTATTTCTACCTAATGGGTATGTCGTGTGTTCTATCATTACCTCCCAGGTTATATATCTGGGATTTTTATCCCTGGTCTCCTTACCCTGGTCTCCTTACCCTGGTCACCTGGGAATATAGAACTAACCTCCGCTTCTCTGTAGATCCGGATGGAGATTTCATTGAATGTATCGGACGCCAAGACACTGCAGAAACCGCAGCCAACACCATTCTTGCTCATATAAAGGATTGGAAGAGGGAAGGGAAACCACTTAACACTAAAGAGGAGTAATGTCTGGGAGAGTAAAACACAAGACCTTTCTTTTTGAGTCTCCACTCTTCATACACTTCGTTTTGACGGCAATTCATCTATTTTGTGCCCGAAACGTGGGATTCTCGGGGTTGAGAGCCCCCGCGTTGTGATGCAATATCATTGTCGCACTCTGTCTATATTACTTGATTATGGAGTTGGTCGGAATTTTTGGAGTATATGTAAGATTTACTCCTATGTTGTATTATAATCTACACACGCACTCTCTACAGTATTTCTTTCTGCAGCTTCAAACATTAGTATGAGACATTAAAAATGACTTATGATACCACTATTCCTGAGACTATTGCTGGGAATTGAATTGGATGTCGAATTTGACATCTTGGAGTGACCTAATTTATTATTTCATTATAAACCAACAATATCGTATTTAATCGTTGTCGGAAATAATCCCCGGGATATCTTTTCAACATCATCACATGAACCATCCTGTTGGTTTGAATGAGCTTCGTACCCTGCCAGAACACCCAACAATGCCAGTCCGACCTGCGGAGGAAAAACACTTTTTCTCGCGCTAAATTAAAATATTCATCACAAGAATCAACCAAGCTTGCATAAACGGCTCAAAGAAAGATATTAACTAGAACATTAAATAAAAATTCCCGTCGTCAAACCGAGTATAGCACCCACACCAATCCCCAAAGCCGTCCGCCCGAAATTCTTCTTCTTCCTCCCCAACTCCCGCTCATTCGTCTCAGGTTTCAAGCGATGGAAATCCATCCTCAGGGCCCTCATTCTCTCCTCTAGCAACTTGATTTTCTCCTGCAGCTGTGTCTTGGTCCCCCGCAGCGCGCGGCCATACTCAGAATCCTTCTGCCGCAGCGCCTCGTCGAACTCCTGCCCCAACGCCACGAGTTCGCCGGCGTATCGCTGCTTCTCCATCTCCATATCCGCATATAGTTCTCGGCCTGCAGCCGTGTTGCTCAGCTGTTGGTTGTATAACACCATTTCTCGTTGGATGTCGAGGACTATGGGCTGTCGTTTGTGCAGAAGGGCTTTCACGATCTGTTCTGCTGACCGCCTGCTACCAGTGTGGCGCATGGCCGTACTTCCACGACTGAGCATGCTTCTCCAGTAACAGTCTCGTAGCTGCTTTTCGCGGCTGACCCCGTCATGGAACTCGCCCAAGTTTCCCCACTTATTCGTGGTCATGATCACTTTAGATAGATTAGTGGCTCCGCAGAGCTTTCTCAACATGCGCAAGTTACGTTTTGCGGCGCCATCCATCCGCTTGGCTGTTATGTCGTGTAAGTATATTACGCCGGCCGTCTTAACGTTGTTGGAGAAGGTCAGGCAGAAGAAGTTTGCTACGGAACGGAGCGTATTAATGTCACTTCTGTTGGTTCCGGTAAAGCCTGGTGTGTCGACAAGAAGCACTCTTGTTTTCCTATCAACCTGGTACGGATATACCTCGACATCCCTCGTAGCTATGTTTGGTGTTAGTGAATGCCGACCGCAGGAGAGACCGGCAGGTATTGAGCAGGACAAAGAACATACATCCTTTGAGTTTATGTCCAAGAGCAGCGTTTTGGCAGTCAGCAAAAAGGGAAACAAAAGTACTTTTCCCCGCACCAATCATTCCCATTATTGGAACCACGACGTCTTCTGGGCTATATATTTGCGTCCTCGTCAGCGTGGGAAATGGGTGAAGGGCCTCAGAGGAGCGAAGGAAAAGATATTGCACGTATTTTACTTATACTTACCGGAGCTCCAACTCGGGTCTTTGGACAGCCGTTGCTTCATTCTGATATAAAAATTGGTCATCAGTTGTCATTGACGGGGGTTGTTGCACGGGTGGTCTAATATTCTGTAGAACTCCTGGAAACCCCCCGCTCAGCAAAGGGTTAGGTAATTGACTGGGTGACGACCCTCCATAGCCTAAGGAGAGTCCAGCATGATATGCTGGAGGCGAAGTACAAACAGATTGGGGGGGTGAGAGTCGCGAAGAGCCTACAAAACTGTAGGGCGGTGGAGGGGGCCCGAAGCCGTTACTCGTCGACATAACTAATCTGTAGGCTACAGAGACTCTAACCTGCTCCGTAGACCGGCAGCTGATGACGCGGGCTGTGAAAGATTTGGGAAGAAGAGAGTAATTAACACGAGAAGACTCGGAGAATTAAAAGAAATGAAGGCCAGACAGAGACTTGGAAGATCTCTAGAAAAATTCCTCCCGCCACCAGATGTTGGCGCACCTGGCAGTCAACTGAAGCACGTCTCGAACGGCTATTTTTGTGATGTTTTGCTCTTACCAGAGGGTTCTCCTCCAGATGCCACGTCTGCAGAGAGTTGCTCACGGAAGATCCCCCGGTTTCCTGAGTGGTTGGAAAAGCCCGACGAAATAAGTTTGCCCACCCCGGAGGCGCAGACGATATCAAATCAATCTTTAATAATCATTGCTCAGGTTGTTTGCTGCGACTCAGCCACACATAGCTTACTATTCTATCTAACTAACTAGTGAGATTGGAGTGCAACCATACAGGCCAAGCGTTAAATCATCCTGCCAACCTACCCTGCTGGCAACCTGGCCGCTGGGCACCAAGAGGCTAATAAAAAGCAAGCCACGGCATTAGGGATTCTTTGGTTAAAAAGGCCTGACAGATTCTTGATGTCTCTGGCAGCCCTACTCGCTCTCGCGCAGCTGATTTGGTCAAAAACCTTCCTCTGTGTGCACAATCCTATCCTGAGCATGAGTCAACTTCCACTAACATCTGCCGAAGGAAAGACGCGACACGGTATCAGTGATTGCAGATTGCTCTACCCGGGTAGGATGACCAAAATACTTATGTACGTAGCACACAGACGGAAGAAAGAAATGTTTGTAGACCATTTAACTATTTGTTTATTTGTGCTGACAGTGTGTTGATGTGATAGTTACAGCGGCTGTTGCGCTTACGGTCGGCGCAAGGGACAAAGGGGAATCAACATGAACCCTAACTTTACCATAGCGAGAATGCACCACCAAAAAGGGACACAATATTTCAGTCACTGAGAAAGGAAATTCCCTGGCGAGAAAGACGCTGGTTATTTACATTGGCCAGGTCAACCGCGCAAAAGAGTCAAGTTCCTCATTCTGCCTCCTGCGCCGCAGCTTGTCTCTCGGGTGCTTCCCAGAGTTCGCACAAAGTTGCTTCTGGACAAACACAATTGAAAGATGTGAATGAAGGATGGGAACCTCCCCCGATGAACACAGCATGGAAAATACTAAAACCAATACTAATTATTCTCTTAGTCATTTTGACTTCCCAACACCCGCACACTTCTAATTAATACAACGACCCCAAGTGGACATATTCGGGATAATGCATTGACGACAACCAACGGTATGACAGAATATGTTGCTGCTACACTTAAGGTCATGACATTGGATGTTTGGGCTTTGGCGTTTTAAGTGTTTTGAATCTTGAGGAGGCTCTAGAGGAGGGCCTCCCCTGCTCCAAATATGCGGGTTTTCAACGTCATGACCACTAACGCCTTTCCAAAGTTCCCTCAAGTGATCATGTTGCGTTGCATTTTGAACGAAGATCTTTGCAGTCTTCTGCAATTGCGCATTGGACATTGGACTAAAATCAATCACTGTTCCATTCCCGTCGACAGATCGAGCCACACCATCATTACCGACATGTATGAAACCGAGGTGATGCATGCGGAGGCTGCGGAAAACCTCAAAAATATCCTGCTCATCCTGTGGGAAATTGAGCGGCATATCCTGTCAAGAATTCTCTTAGGTTGGAGGACGGCTCATGGCTTACAGGTGACGGTTCCGGTGCTGCTCGTACTCTTAGTTGTGCTCCTTGCCCTGCCAGCACAGAGACTAGAGCAAGGAAGGTCAAAGAAAGGAACTTCATGGTGGTCATGATGATGATGGTTGGTGATGACGGTGATGACGGCGATGATGTATGGGGATATTGAAGAAGCAGAATTCCTAATCAGCGAAGTTGATTGGGGCTTTCAGGATCCTCGTTTAGAAGTTTCATTCTGTCAAACAGCAGTCGGCAAAGTGCGACCACTGCAACCCTTAAAAACACCCTCCAAAAAACGCCACAACTACATAAACGTGTATAATTGAAACTCCCTAAAATGCACCTTCATCCACGGTTGGGATCTGACCGTCGAGATGATGCGGTTACCACGACGTTAACCATTCAGGCTTACATTAACAGAATCGGTAACTTGCTGAATTCTGACGTTTTGTATGAGATCGATCCTTTATATGATTTTTGTATTCTTTGAGATCCTTCATTATTTATCCCTCTTCTGTTATGTGAATTATAGGTATGTTTAGCAAGTATTCCAAGATTGTCTAAATCAAACTGACCATAGCAGGATAGGGATTATAAGATAGACCATGTTGAGGTTTGATCAACTACCAGCGTTCGGGGTTTTGTGGTGCATTCGGCCCGGGCAGCCCGTCTCGCCGCACGTGATGAACCCTATTCGACCAACAACCTTTCATCCGAAGAGGAGATTGAACCATCCCAACCGGTTGAGTCCTGACAACAACATGGTTGTATGTTACCATAAATGCGCTCCCTGAGCAGGTAGGGTAACGGAGCAGAGTTGACGAACATCTACTCGCCCTGTCAGAGAGTTACATCTAAAGGTAGCGTCATGATACGTTTGGGTAAAGTTGCATCGGAGTCTGAATGCCCATGAGGGCAGAGATATGATTGAAGAAATAAGCACGTTAATGGTGTCCAATGAGCCATAACCAAACTGCTTAATGATTCCTATGGGATTGTACTCGCCCTTTGTCCAGGATAGACTCCTGGCGATTGGGCCTTTTTGCCATGTAGTCTAACGTCAATGACTGCTCCCCTATATAGCAAACCCTTTCCCCAGCCATGTTGTTGCGGCGTAGACAAATTTCTGACGTGGAAGGGCGCCCAGTTGCTAAAATGTCCATTTGGATTACAGGAATTGCCAGAAACTGCCAGAAATATTCATCCGCTGCTAACTACCATTCCCTCTCGCATTATCGCCGTATCACAGGCAGAATTGTAGGCTAATGAATCGTACCATGGTCATGGTATCCAAATAATATCTACTTAGTTATACTAGAATTTGACTATCTTGTAAATTTGATTTACATCCACAATTTAAAATACACAATTATATAGTTCCATCCTAGAATAATACAGTATTTTAATCAGATATATCACAGAAAATGTATCTTTTTTTAATGTGAACTTTAAGTTTAAGCTTTGAATCTGATCAAACCCCTTATCATCTCTCAGAGTTTTTGAGATTCAATAACTTTATCTTGGAGAGTAGTAGTTCTGTCTTCTTCATTTTTTTTTTACAATAAAAGTGAATTGATTCAGTTTTATTCATATTAAAATTGAATTCAATTTTCATTTTCTCCTTCAAAGATTTCTTGTGCAACGTTCTCTATATTTTCACAGTTTTCTTGAGTAAATTTAGAGCTGATAAATAAGATCTATGTCATCAACATAGCTAGAAGTTCTTACTATATATACATTCTTATTCCTGAAAAGATTGAATGTATAAAATGGAGTGAGACTGAAGATTCTTGAGAAACTTCTATTTCAACATTAGTCTTTATCTGTTGTAGTGCATCAAATCGAAGCAGTATACTTCCTTTGTCATAAAACCGAGGACTCATTTTATCAGAGACTTTGATAACTCCAGATCTTGCAGAATTGAGATCATTTTATTTTTTGAAACATGAGCAGTGAGCTCTCTAAGAGGGAGAATATGCACATATTCAAAAGCTACTAAAGATTCAAGACTCTCTAATTTTATATTCAGATGGGTGCCAAGAAGGTGCTTTTGGCAGGTCCTGTGACCGACGGTGAAGTCCGGTTGATATCAATGGAAATTGAGTTCCTCCAAAAATGTACGGAAAGAAGTCAAGAGAACTCTTGGGCCTTGCTACAGGGAAATGCAGGATAGTAATAAAGGCAATTGCTGCTCCATTGAAAAGACCCTCAAGAATTTGTTATTCAGCTTGGTCAGTGCAACGGAGACCATTTATCTGCTTCTGCCTGCAGATTTGTCCCTCTCCTCGACTGGAGTGCCTCAAATCAGCCAAGCGTCTGATGAAGCACACGGGTCAAGACTGTAGTTAGTAACTAGTATACAGTGAATAATTATCGACAGCAATTAATGACTAGGTATTCGGATAACGACATTTAGTCACTACCATGTCCAAAATCACACCCCGTTCGGCTGGCGAAGTTCACGGCCCACTTGCCGGATTGCCCTGTCCATCCGTATCCCGGTTTGCCCTCCACTCGCCCTCCCCTTCCCTGGCCCCGACAAACTCTTCCCGTTTCCATATCTCCGCTTTCTCCTTACACTGCTCCAACACCTCCTCCCCAGCCCTCCATGCCGCACGTCTATGTCCAGCGCTCACCGCAATGGCAATTGACTCCTCAGCAACAGCCACCTCGCCTAGTCGATGAGAGATACTTATCCCAAACAGCTGGTATTTCGAGACGGCGTCACGCGCGATCTTTTCCAATGTTCGCAGTGCAAGGGACGCATAGCTTGTGTATGTGAGGCGGGCAACGGGGCGGTCGTCGAACGTTGATCTTGTGGTGCCGAGGAAGAGGACGTTTGCTCCAGCATGCGGAGAACGGATTTGTGCTAGGTTCTTGGACGAGTTGAGGGCATCGTATGTTAATTCTAGGTAGATGTTGGAGTCCGGAAAGTGTTTGGTTTGTGGGTAATTGGCTGGGTTGAGATGTGCAGGCAGAGGTTCAGCGGCAGAGGCGGGGTTGTGATCGGCTTCTAGTGCCTGGTTCGGCATGGTTTTGATAACTATGTGAATGTTGATTGGACTAGGCGGACTCCGCTTGCCGGCCAGGGTATTTTGGATGGAGCCGGCTCTGCAACTTTTGCTTTGCGCTGGAATTTGGACAATTACAGCGATGACGGACAAAGGTACGAAATATTCTTAGTGTTCGGGGAAAGAGGGGTAGCTCAAAGCAGTTGTTGATGTTGCGTGTTTTGATAGGGCTTTCGGATCCCAGCTCAAAAAATAATCACCGTCTTATATAAGTTAACCAGTTATTATATCACGGCTGCCAGATGCTTTTTTCTTTTCTCCACTGCACAGAAGTTGGGCAGAACTCTGGTGTATTTTTGGGACAACGAAATGCCAAATAAAGTAGAAATTCAACCGTCTTTTGTAGTTAGCAGAACAAGCAAATAATTAACTACTGGATTTGCGCGGTTAAAACGCGCGCGTTTATTAGCGGGGCGAATAATTCAGAACTTTTATATTTCTGTAATCTCGCTGGTGAAGGGGGTGGCTGACGTATGTGAACCGAAGTTCATCTTGTAAGCCAACTTTTACGCTGATGTTCATCTACAGCTATGGCAGATAGATATATGTTAACGATGTTATTTCATAGCTAACCCTATTAGAGGGGACTCTGCAATGCATGAAGAAGGCCTACGGACGTGGGCATCAATTTCTTCGACACGGCGGAGAGGTAAGGATATCTTGGTACTGTAAATTCTTGCGCTGGAAAACTGCACATTGACACTTGGTCCTTAACAAATTATTCTGCTGGCCAATCTGAAATTGTTATGGGCAGGGCCATCCACAAGTTTGGCTGGAAACGCAACGAGTTGGTCGTCCGCACAAGGGGTTTTGCAGAGAATCTACTATCAGTAAAAGCTCTTAGAAAGTAGAGAAATCCACTTCTGATAATAAGAATTAAATCAGACATAATAAAAATCTGTCAGATGGCAATGAGGGCTAATGTCATAGTTGATAAGAATGTATACTATGACCTCTAAGGAGAACGTGAGTCCTGGCCGAGATCGATGCTCTGCTGCGAAACAACCTCCTCCGCTTTGATCTTGCAAGAGCGGGCTATTGCATTTTGTCTGTGGCAGAGGATATCCAGAGGACATATTAATATTGACCGAATTGAGGCGGTATGCGTATAGAAAATATGAATATGGGACCGAAGGAATCAAACATCAAAATACTTTCCTCTAGTTACTTACATTCCACCGAGTGAAATGTTTTCATGTTGTTGACCATCTGATTTCTCAACCGTCAATTCGCGCTAGAACCCCTGTCATGTGATATGCGCTGACTAAGCTCCCGTGCAACCGCCTGAAGCAGCTTCAAGTTTTAATCGAACGACAAACATCAAACATCAAAAACCCAACATCCGATTGTTGTCTTCCCTTGAGGAGTGTATTGTCCTCGTTCACTAATACCCGTTTCAAGCTTGTGTGTTCATGATATCGCAATATGTCTTCGTATAGCCCTGGAGACAGAGGGTACCGCGGAGCTCCGTCGTATAATGTGCCAGCTCGCCACAACGACCGCGACGGACGCATGTATGACGACCGACGCTCCCGCTCCTGCTCCCGCTCCCGCTCTCCCCCACATTCCATCCCGCGATCTCGGGACTATAGATACGGCTCGCCAGGCGGTCCAGTCTCTCCTCCGCATGGTAAAAATCAACTTCGCGCACTGGGGCGAATAAATGGATACATCCCTCATTTGAGCTTGTGCTGATTTCTTCATTTCTGTTTCTTTATCTGAAGACAATTCTCGGACATCTCCTCGTGGTCATGCGGTAGATAGGAGATATCACGGCGGCGATGGCGACATTCCGATTGCTAGGGACTACCGATCTAGAGAGCAAAACGAGTATCGACGTCCGTCCCGGTCGCCCCCGCGGCGGCGCGGAAAGGTCATCTTACAGGGACCGTGACCGGGAGGGATATCGCTCTCCCGGCTATGACAGTCGCAGCAGAAGTTATAGCAGAAGCCGAAGTCGATCTAGAAGCCGCAGCCAACGTGGCACTCGACGTCATTACTACGGCCAGGAGAGCCGTGAGATCATGATGGAAGGCTTGCCAGTTGACATGAATGAAGACGACGTTCGACCTCTCCTCCCTTTCCCCACAACCATTCACAGCAAACTGAATTTCCTCATGATATGAGTGGCTGCGCTACGTTTTCTCTCCTTTTCTTGGAAGAACCATATACTGAGATGTGCTTGTCGCCGGCTATCATTCCGGTCGATGCTTTTCTTGTGACAGATCTTGAATGAACTCACCCAATATTACCATGTCGAGGCGTTGGAGGATGTCCGCGTCATCCGCGACCGCCAAACAAGTACGTCTGATGTTCTCTTTTTACATGTCGGAAAGATGCTGATTCTCCCTTCCAGAGATATCCCGAAAGTTGGGGTTTATTCGGTTCCATACAATTGACGATTCTCGTGAATTCCTGGAACGCAATTTTCCTTCCATATATCTCTATGGGAATAGCGGCTCGCATACTGATGACCGTGGCATGAGGGTTAGAATAGCTTATAGTCGAGAAAGAGAGGACCGTAATCGAATTAAAGCTGAGGGAGAGTGGACTTGCAAGATCGTAGGTTTTAAAAATAGCTCTGCGATAACTATCTATTAACTAACGAGTGCGATTTAGTGTGCCATCGTCAACTACGCAAAAAGACAGAAATGCTTTCGATGCCAGACAGTTCGAACTGGTGCGTCTTTAACTCTCAAGTATTAGGGAAACTAATCTGACTTTTGAAGATTTTGTTCAACTTCCCCCCGGAGTAGCGAATCCTCCACGCGTTGCGAATCATGGTGACAACGACGTAGCTACCGACGGAACCCCGTCTCAATTTGTTCTCCTCCGTGGTCTGGAAGCCTCAGTCACAGAAGAACTTCTCGCGAAAGGAGTAGCTAAACTCTATAAACCCTTGTCTGGTTCAGAAGGACAAGGTGGACCACCCGCAGCTAAAAAGGGCGCAAAAGTTGCCTCGACGACCGGTGACTCCAATCTGGGAGCACGAGAAGGCTCAATACGACGGGTATTACTCATAAGAGATCGTCGAAGTAACGAAAGTTGGAAATACGGATTTGCGGAATTTGCAACTGTGGCAGTAGGTACCCTTTTTTGACTTTTTTTTTTTTTCAGTCGGTTATATTTATTAACGTTTATTCAGGATGCCCAAGCTGCACTAACTCGATATAACTCCTTTGAAACGTTTACAATTTCCTCAAAGCCGGTCCTAGCAAGTTATATCCATGCTGGCGTCTTCGTTCCAGTCATCAATCCTACCGCTAGCACGGAAAGATTCACCTTTAGCCCACTTGGAAACCCTTCCATGAAGCTAGCATACTGGGATGAGAATGCTTATGCTACAGAGTTGATGGTATCAATGGAAGATCCGGACAAGAAATGTTCCAAGCCTCGAGTGACGGCATCTGCGACAACAGACAAGCATCCAAAAGCCGGAAAGGAGACCGAAAAGCCAAAGAAGAGAAAAGCCGATGCTGGAGCAGCACCTGGCATAAAAAAGCTTGCTGTGCCAACGCACCTACAATTCTGGAGTAACCGTCACGCTGAACTGCACGGCATCCAAAGAGATGAATCCAAAGACAAGAGTTCAGGCGGTGACAACCAGCAGGGTAGCAATGAAAAAGGAGGATCATCTTCTACATCTCCAGTTCCAACCCAATCGTACGCAGATCTCAATCGCAAATGCTGCTATCTCTGTATGCGACAGTTTAAAACAGAGGCAGAAGTAAATAAACACGAGCGACTCAGTCAACTTCACCGTGATAACCTACAAAATGAGGAGCTCAAGGCGAAAGCGATGGCGAAATTGGCGAAAAAACGGGATGATCCTCAACAACCATCAACAGAATACCGTGACCGTGCTAAGGAGCGACGTCAGGCCTTCGGCCCATCGGTTAAATCCAAGGAGAAGAAATTTGAAAAGGAAATTGAGGAAGCTCCCGCTGTCTCTGCCATGTCTAAAGGGGCAGCACTGCTTGGGAAAATGGGCTGGTCTGCAGGCTCGGGACTTGGGGCGGAGGGGTCTGGGATGACCGCTCCCATTGCCACTGATCTATATGTCCAAGGCGTTGGGTTAGGCGCGCAAGGAGGGAAAGTTGGAGATGCAGTTCAGGAAGCTGGGAGGAATACGAGGGGCAGGTATGATGACTTTCTGGAGAAGACGAAGGAGACTGCACGCGAGCGATATGAGCGGATGTCCAGGGAGGGGTAGGTGGATACGTGGGATTTCTATCCGTCCTTCCTCTGTACCATTAGCTCTGTTTTATTTACTCGTCGGTCTTGCGGGCCTTTGGCAGATGCGAAGGTTTTATACCACACATGCTTTTAGTGAAGTTTTGTCCATGGATTTAAGTAGGGGTAAAATTTACAGATTCCCCACCTGTAATTTTTTTTTCTCTTGTATTTTCCAATGTTTAGTAGGATAATCGAAACAGAAACCAACATTATGGTACAGTATAATTTTAAGCAGGCGTGCTATAGAATTCTAGAAAATCTCTCTCTTAAGGCAACGAAGTTGGTGTCTTTCCAACCACGGGAAGAACCATTTTAAGGCCGTATATGTTAATGACGAAGAAAACGCAGACGCCGTCATCTGCAGTAGCAGCTCAAAAGGTCTCAGTCCCATCAATGGCGAGTCACCCTCCAATTTCCTAGGAAGAACTAGAGAGTCCTGGCTGGGTCCTTCATCTCAAGACACTGATGCTCGCGGAATATCGCAAGCCAATCCCTCTCTCTCCCAGCTCAATTCCCCAAATCACCTTTATCTTTCCTTCCCCTTCTCATTAGCATCCTGCTGGCGCCCCCCCTCACTCCGCTTCTCCTTCTCCGCCTTCCGACTGAAAACACGAGCAACCCACTCCTCCAATTCCTCCTCGACAACCTGCTCTGACCGCCCAGACCCATCAACCCCCAAGCCGCCTCTCACCTTCCGCCGCAAATCGTCCATGGTATTGATATCAAATGCGTACATGCATGCCCCGACGCCAATCATGGCCACGCTGGCCACATTTATTGTCGCGATGTTGAGAGCTTCTAGTGCCTCCAGGGCTCCGTTCACCTGGGGTTTATGGTACGGGGCGCTTGTGTAGGTGGGCGGGAGTGAAGTGAGGCGTTTGCGGCGGAGTGTGCGGCGGGTTATGAACGTGGAGAGGATGAGGAAAGCGGTGCCGCCGATGAGGAGCTTTGCGGAGTTTGACAGCTGGGGTTTATGAGCAGGTTGGAGGGATTGTGTTTGCTGTTCTTGTGTCTGAGATTGCTGTGATTGCGGTTCTGAGGTTTGGCCATTTTGGCTGGGGCTGGAGGGCATGGTGGTGGATGGCCGGGAGAAATAGGAGGCCATGTCAGATGAGGGTGTGCAAGGCAGGCTGTTACAGGATCGTTTTTGCCCTTATTCACATATCCTGTTGCTCTCGAGATTGCGAGTCGACTTTGAATTGCAGCTTCAAGTTGGAGGAAAAGCCGAAACTCTCACAAGCGGAAGTTTAAGTTGGGCCGACCAGTAACGTGACTTACCACTATAAATGAGCCATATCACTAAACGAGCCGCTCTCAGCAAAACTGCCTCAACTTGCTAGAATCTAATTAATTCCACAACAACGAAATAAATATTAATTAGATTATTAAATAGTAATGAGAGTATTCTCTAGTTCCATACAAAATAGGTGGTTTAATAAAATAGACATGTGCTTGGCTGAAGAATGCGGCCATGGCAGGAGACCTGGCATAGAGTAAGAAGATTAATCAAAGGAGTGTCAATTTCTGAATTAGCAGTAGAAGCAGCAGTAAGCTGCTCCAAGGAATTGAGGTTGACCTCATTTCCTAAACTGGAAGGTTGGATAGGGTTTTAAGGATTAGAGTCTGCTGTAGGTGCCTGCTTCCACTGTTGCTTTGAAGCAGCTGTAGTTGAACTGACTGATTTTTACTTTGCAGCATGAGTACAAGCCCATTCTTGCTTCTCAGCTTCAAGCTAAGTCTTTTTAGCCTCTCTAGCAAGCTGCTGAGCTTCACACTGCTCTGCCTTTCTAGCCTTCTCTTCCTCACAGGCTTTGTGAGCTGCTGTCTGAGTTGCTTGTTGTTCAATTCATTTTTGCTAAGCCTCTTTAGCTTCATGTGCTTTTCAAAGATCATATTGAATTCACTTTTAGGTTTGTTGAGCAGCTTTCTTCTTTTTTTCATAATCTGCTTCCTGAATCCCCTCATGAGCTTATTGAACCTTGAATGATGAGAAGAATTAAGTCTGGCCAAACTACTGCTCTGGATTCAATATATCTAAGAGCTTTTCACATTGTCATCACTTTTTTTCATTACATAAAGCTTTAATTAGAGCCTTATTCTTATGTGCAAGTATCTTCTTTTCAAAGACAAGCTTCTCACTAGCATGTATGATCTTTTTCATGTCTTTAGAGAGCAGGCTCTGTCAAATTCAAATTCTCTTAATATCATATTGAAAAGCACAGATAGTTGTAGATGTAGCAATCTCAGTTGAAGCTGAATTGATTAAAGATATAGACTGTTTTGTAAATTAGTAAAGAATATGCTTAGAAGTAAAAGAATAAATATTAATGACAGCAAATGCAGATTAAATGTTCTTAGTTGTTAAAAATTAATTTTATATAGAATTGAAGACAGATAAAAAGCTTCTTTTTGTCATTTGAATGAATTCAAATTCACTGCAAAAAAGATTATTGACATCACAAAAATATGCTTCTGCTAGAGAACTAAAGATGACAACATTTAAAGATTATAGTCAGTGAGTTGAATGTGAAGACAGTACTATAAGAAGAATTTAATTTTGATCTGCAAAATCAATAAATCTCATATTGACATGAGAAGAGTATTTCTCTAGAATAAGAAGATGTCTTCTGCAGTCTGCTTTAATTTTGATGTGCTTATCAAAGATTCACTTTAGTCAGTTAAGCTCATAGTTATCATTACTTTAATTTTTTTCAGAAATCATAAAATAAACTATATTATTTTCATTCAAATCCTCTAGTCAGGTATTCAATATATTGTGAAAGTCTTTTTGATAAATAAGAATGAATAAAAGAGCTGTTTTATTTGCACATATTGCTGTGAGTAGAGAGATGAATTTATAACTGTCATCTTGAACTGTAGTAATTTGCTTTGTCTTCAGAGCTTCAACTGGAATAATCTGCTTAATAGCTTGATCAATATCAATTAAGAAGCTCTTTTCATCAAAATTGTAGATATTTGAAGACTCAATATTGTATTTTTTAATTTTCTCATTCAACTATGTAGTCATGTAGCAAAATAGTTAGCAAGAGTCTATAGAGAACTTAGTGCAAGAAAACAAGCAAAAGATCAAAATACTAGCTGAAAATAATACTTAAAATGAGTAGAATTATCTGCTATCTTGCATTTTTAATCAATGTCACAGACATGAATTCTTTGAATTTGAGTCTTATAGTGCTTAATAAAGCATCTCACTTAGTAAATTTTAACAGATTTTTTGATGATTTCTGCAATGAGATTTTGAATGATTTGAGATGTAGAAGCAAAGCTGGAAGCTGCAAGCTTCTCTATATGAAGCAGAAGTATTTGTTTTTGCTGATTTGAGAGCTTTTTTTTATATCAGAAGATTGCTTCATTTTATGTAAGTTGCAAGTTATTATAATGCCAGCACAGTATTTTCTTATTAATTAAGTGCTTCCTAGCAGTTGCAGTATAATTTTTGATCTTTTGAGCTCTTAAATTCTTAATTACAAGTTGAATAGCTTCTTTATTTAACATCTCAAAGTAGTGAAAGTTGAAGAATTAAATTGCAGCATGTTGTAAAAACACAGCTCATTTAGTGATATAGCTCATTTAGTGGTAAGTTACATTAAGAGTTAACTAATTGTGCTGCTATGCAACTCATATCTCATATGAGTGCACTATACCAAAATGATAAAAACATCAAAATGATAAAAATATCAAAATGATAAAAATCTTATAATTTCATCATCTTCATCATCTTTATTACTTAATAACTCACTATAATATCAAATAAGGATAAAAATATCAATAACTATATTCAAAAAGCTATTACTTATCATCAAAAAAACTTAAATTTTAAAATATTATCTCTGGTATAAGAATTTGAGGTTTTTTATCAATGTCTTTGAGTGCATATCAATGGAAGAAATCTGACTACTATAAAAATTCTAGTTAATAAAAGATTAAATAAGAGTTAGAAGAATGTAATTAAATAATGAGTCAAACTACTTGATGAAAAGAATTGTCCTCTCACAGCTGAACACATTGAAGATTTCATAAATTTAATACTTAGATATCAGCACATAAATTCTACTACCTCTTCTTCAAAACTCAGCAAGATATGAGCTCATAGATTTATTGAATATCTATTTGAATATAAAAAAATGAAATAGAAGTTAATGAATTCAAAGAGAATGATAGTTGAAGATATTAAATATACCAATACATGATTTGAACATCTTCAAATTCTATTTGAGCAGTATCAATTTCATATCTATGATATATACAACTTCAATGAGATTGAATTTTAGGAAGAACAAGAACATGAAGAATAAATTATAATTGCTTTTATAGAAGCTAATTTTATCATTTTTTTATTCTTTTCAAGAGATTTAATTATAGTTATTAACTATATATTCATGAATAATAATATTATTTTATCATTAATAATCTTGATCTTCAAAACACATTTGAAGAATTGATATATATAAACAGATTTATTCAACAATTATAAAATTACTATATTAGATACTGAATTTACAAATGATGAAATTGAATTTAAATGACTTAAATATTTTAATACTGCTATAAAAAAAACAGAAGAGAAGTTATCAATTGCTTTTAATAAATAATCATGAATTTCATATCACTGAGAAGTTCATATAATATATGAATTTTCATTGCATATCATTTATTTATTACAATTTTTGAATAGTCTATTATTTCAGCAATATAAGTATTATCATTCAAAAGCAATCAACTGTTAGGCTCAGCGTCCGACCGAGCCCGACCGAAGGCCGGTGCCCGGTTAGACTCGACGTCGGATTAAGCTCGGCGCCCGATTAGGCCTAATCCATATCACGTGACCACACGACCATGCAGGTGGTTATAATCCACGCAGGCCCCCAGCACCCCCTTTCATCCCATCAAGCTTAGTATTTCGTTATATAGCAGTTAGCAACGCAGAGAGTCTTTCTTCTTATGCAGCTCGCATTCGCTCCCTAACACAATACTAAGCTTCCCTTCTACCTTCTCACTCAGGTTTCAGCAGAAAACTTGAGTGCCTCAGTTGAATTAGAACCTGCTAGTTCAGAGCCTGACAACGCGTCAGATCAACTGCTAAGACAACAGCACTGTTGAAGACAACGGCTCAATCCAACATCAGATGGCCACCACAGGCTCCCAACCCCCTGGAAGGGGCCGAAAGGACTGGCGATACCTCCTAACAAGACCAACTGACCAACCACGCGTCTCAATTGAGGAATTCAGAGAGGCAATCCACTCGGACAGCGACCGTGTTTATAATGAGTTGGCGGCGATCTTCGATGGCATCTTTGACGATGAAAAAACATTAAGGGATACAATCACACGTCTGAGGATGGAACGGAACAACGCCACTGACCAGGCCGCTGTCAAGCAAAGCCAGATTGATGAGCTAATTGCTGAACGCGATGAACTTAGCCACACCCTGGTCCGCATGACAGTCAGCAACCAAGCAGCAAGTCGAGGTGTCACCCCCTCTGAGACTACCCGGAGGTCTGTCAAGATTGATGACCCAAAACACCTCACTGACGGCAAGGAGCCAAAATTTGAACACTGGCTCTCCCGGATGAAGAACAAGCTCCGGGAGAACGCTGACCACTACCCTACTGAACGCATGAGGATTGCATACATCGAAAACCGGACTGATGGGGACGCGGCACGTCACATTGCGCCCCGTATGGAAGAGGACCACCCCGAGCGATATCAGACTGCAGAAGAGATATTTGAGCACCTCAAGTCAATATATGAGGATGCTAACAAGCTGCAAAATGCCAAGAGTGATTATCGCAAGCTGATTATGCGCAATGGGGACAATTATCATGAATTTGTCACAAAATTCTTACACCTGGCAGGTGAGGCCAAGATTGCCAGGGGGGACTACAAGACAGACTTCAATGACAAGCTGTCCTTTGACCTCCAGAAGATGGTAGCAGTAGCCAATGCGACCACTGATACATATGCTGAGTTTCAGAAAATCTGTGCGCAGGCAGCTCACACCCTCCAGACAATCAATGCCACCCAGAAATCAAAGAGCTCGCGGGGAAATGGGCCTAATACCTTCAAGCAGAACACCCTGCGGACCGCCAACAGTCAAACACCCCCCAGCATCTCTACAACAAAATCCCCTACTGTGAAGGAGGCCTTGAGCTCTCGTCCGGATATTCAGTGCTACTACTGTAAGGAAAAAGGCCACATTGCCAGGAACTGCCCTGCAAAGCAGAAGTCCCAGCAGGTGATTGCTGAGCTCACAGGGAATGATGCCCCTGAGCCTTCAGCAGATTCGGGAAAAGAGTGAGCCTGAGAGAAGACTCCACCTCAGGTAGTTCAATAGTCTGTGAGAGGTTTGAGATGAAGGACTTGATTGGGGGGAAAAGCTTTAATGTACCAATCAAATTAGCCTACAATGGAATTGCTACTTCTACAAATTCTCTTGCTGATACTGGAGCAAATGGAGCGAATTTTATTGATACCCGATATGCCATAGAATTGGCAAGATTCTTTGATAGGAAGTTTCAAGAACTCCCATTCAAATGCCGCATGAAGGGATACAATGGCGCCCCCGGCGGGGTGATAGACCGCACATTGACCCTAAACCTCTGGGTGGATGGCCGGAGATTTCAGAATGTCCCTCTGCTGGTAACAGACCTAGGCCAGCACCCTGTCATCCTGGGACGGAAGTGGTTGGCAGCACAGGATATATGGCTTGATGTTAAAAACCAACGCCTGGTTTGGCCGAGTGAACGGTCTATCCCTGAACAGGTGGCGGAGCCGATGTTGAAGATAGTACCCTGGTCAGTACTGAAGCGCCCAGACCCCAAGCCTGAGCATCAGGCGGATGTGGAACGAAGAGAGATCAAGCTGGATGAGGAGATCAGACAGGAGCATCAGGCTCAGCTCCGCAGATTGAAAGGGACCAGCTCAGTCGTGATGCCTGAGACGAGGCAGGGGCTGACCTGGGAGGAGACAGCACCACAGATGATGGATATGAACTTCATTGGGGCTGCTTCCTTCCATGGTTATATGAAGAACAAGAAGTCAACAGTCTTCATAACCAGTCTGTATGAAATTGATAAACAGCTTGAGGAGAAGCGGGGTTTAGTGGGAGCTGAGGATGAGTCTGATGAGGAGCTGATCAGCAACTTACCAGAATGGTTGAAAGGCCGGGAGGACTGCTTCTCAAAGAAAGCATCAGATGAACTGCCCCCCCTACGGAAGAATGTTGATTTTAAAATAGAGCTCCAGCCTGATGTTGACCTCACCCAGGGCATTGGACATGCGCCTCTATATAAGATGAATCTAGAGGAACTAGAGGCAGTGAAGACCTACCTTGAAGCCAACCTAGCAAAGGGTTTCATCACCCCAAGTTCAGCCCCCTACGCCTCCCCAATCCTGATTGCCCGTAGTGGGAAGAAGCTACGATTCTGTGTTGACTTTCGCAAGCTGAATGCTATAACCAAACGAGATCAGTATCCCTTGCCCCTGATAGATGAGCTGATGGACCGACTCAATGGGGCGAAATACTTTACAAAGTTGGACATTCGGCAGGGGTTCCATCGCATCCGAATGGACCCTGAGTCTGAGGACCTGACCACCTTTAGAACCCGCTACGGGACCTATAAATATCGGGTGGTCCCCTTTGGCCTTACAAACGCCCCTGCCTGCTTTCAACGGTTTGTTAACAGTATCTTCTTTGACTACCTGGACAAGTTTATGACAGCATTCATGGATGATCTTCTAATCTATAGCAAGAATCTGGAGGAGCACAAGCAGCAGGTAAACTCAGTGCTAGACCGACTAAAGACAGCGGGTTTGCAAGCCAGCATCCAGAAATGTGAGTTTGCAGTCCAGAGGACAAAATACCTAGGGTTCATCATCAGTACAGAAGGGATTGAGGCAGACCCAGAGAAGACAGCTGCCATTGTGAGATGGCAGGCCCCCACCACAGTCAAAGGAGTCCAGTCATTCCTAGGATTTGGCAATTTCTACCGACGATTCATAAGGAACTACAGCCGAATCGCAAAGCCACTGTACCAATTGACAAAGAAGACTACCCCATTTGTGTGGACATCAGAATGCAAATCAGCCTTTGAAAAACTGAAGAGGCAGCTGGTGGAGGCTCCAACACTGCGTTACTATGACCCTGAGCGGGAGACTCGTATTGAGACTGACGCCTCTGACGGAGTAGTGGCTGGGGTACTAAGTCAAAGATTTGAAAATGACCTTTGGCACCCAGTAGCCTTCTATTCAAAGACAATGAATGGTGCAGAGCTTAATTATGAAGTTCATGATAAGGAAATGCTGGCAGTAGTCCGGGCCTTACAAGAATGGCGGGCAGAGCTTGAGGGACTACAACGGGAGGAACGATTCAAGATCCTCACTGATCATCGTGCACTGGAATACTTCATGACTACCAAGAAGCTGAATGCACGTCAAGCCCGCTGGGCAGAGTTCCTCTCCCGTTTCTACTTTGAGATCAAGTATCGACCAGGCAAGGCCAACCTGCTAGCAGACGCACTGAGCAGGCCTGAGCAGGTTAGAAGGCAACAGGACGGCCGTATGCAGATCCTCCTAGGACCAGAGACCCTCGACCCCCAGATCACTCCCTCTACAGACATTGCTAGCATCAACTCCTCAGAGAAAGAGAGCATTGCTGAATGCATAGTGTCTCTAAACAAGACAGCCACCTCAATTGAGCCCCTGCGGCAGCAGGCAGATGATGAGAATAGTCCCTATACAATGGAGGACAATGTGCTACGGTACAATGGAAGACTAGTGGTGCCTGTTCAGGAAAAGGAAACCCTGATAGCCAAGCTACTGCAGGAAATTCATGATCAAGCTTCAACAGCACACCCTGGAGGACGAAAGACCCTGGCCCTGGTGCAATCACGCTATTGGTGGGCCACCTGGCGGACAGACGTCCTACGCTATATTCGGAACTGCCATGTGTGCCGGATCAGTAAAATTCCAAGAGATAAGACTCCTGGTTTGCTAAAGCCATTACCAATACCAGAACGGGCATGGCAGCATATTGCAATGGACTTCATGGACGTGCCGAAAAGCAAAACAGGTTATGATGCCATTTTGGTCATAGTATGCCGGCTAAGCAAGAAGACAATCTCCATTCCAACCACCCGGGGAGTTACAGCCCAGGAGCTGGCCCGACTATTCATTCGATTCTACTATTCATACAATGGGGCGCCTGACTCAATTGTCTCTGACCGAGGCCCCCAGTTCATATCAAGCTTTTGGGATGAGTTTACACAGATCCTGGGCATAAAACTGAAACTCTCAACGGCGCATCATGCACAAACTGATGGACAGACAGAAGTGGTGAATCAATACATTGCCACCCGTCTTCGCCCCTATGTCAGTTACTACCAAGACGACTGGGATGAGTGGCTGCCCATTATAGACCATGCCTCCGCAGCTACCCCAAACGCTTCCACAGGGATCTCCCCCTTCCTCGCAGCAAATGGATATGAACCCCGAATGTCATTTGACTGGCAACCACTGGCGGAGAAATTGGACATGAATGAGAAAAGAAATCGAGAAGCAGCAAGGAGCTTCATTCACCGAATGAGAGAGATCTGGAACCAGGCGAGTAAAGGCATAAAGACAGCACAGGAACAGATGAAGAGGCAGACTGACAAGCACCATCGAGAGCCTGACTTTGCAGTAGGAGATTTTGTTTATCTAACATTGAAATCATACAAGATGGATCGACCAAGCCGTAAACTGGCAGAGCAGAATGCCGGCCCCTTCAGAATCCTGGAAAAGGTGGGCAATGCCTACAAACTGGACCTCCCCATAACAATGAAAATTCATTCAATCTTCTCCCCAGACAAGCTACGCAAGGACTCCAGAGACCCTCTACCTGGCCAGACTATCAGACCACCAGACCCAATTGAAATAGATGGTGAGAATGAATGGGAAATAGATCGTATACTGGCCAGTAGAATAAGCCGGAGCAAGCTGCAGTATCGGGTGCGCTGGAAGGGGTTTGATGAGGATTCTTCATGGTACCCCGCTCGCGACTTCAAAGGATCACCACACGCCATACGCGACTTCCATGAGGCTAACCCTACAAAAGCTGGACCCCCAAGGCGACTAGATGAGTGGCTGAAGGCATGGGAGACAGACAGCTACCTGAAGGACGAGGTTGATGACGACCTACCGGCATGAGGACATGCCTGCCCCTAGACCGGGGGGTGATGTTAGGCTCAGCGTCCGACCGAGCCCGACCGAAGGCCGGTGCCCGGTTAGACTCGACGTCGGATTAAGCTCGGCGCCCGATTAGGCCTAATCCATATCACGTGACCACACGACCATGCAGGTGGTTATAATCCACGCAGGCCCCCAGCACCCCCTTTCATCCCATCAAGCTTAGTATTTCGTTATATAGCAGTTAGCAACGCAGAGAGTCTTTCTTCTTATGCAGCTCGCATTCGCTCCCTAACATCAACTATACTGCATGTTATGATCTTGTTAAGTATGAAAAATAGCAATTTCTATAAGATCTTTCAACTATGTAAAAGCATATCTTTAAATTTGATACAATAGCTGCAGAATGAGCTCAATATGACATATATTTATGAAATTTCAACTGAGTTCTTGACACTCTTAAGAAGTGAATCTTATCATCTCCTTCACTGCAGATTTATGAAGATGAGAATGATTCAAATCATATATCTATCTCTTTCTCTCAACTATTCTCATTAAAGACAATTCAAAAACTGAAACATTATATTAATATTATAGAAAATATCATACAAAGTATTAGAGATATTCTTGATTTGAAATCACTCATCTTGACATATTGTTTGAACAAGATATTCAAAGTAAGTCTAATTCACACAGAACTTAATAAGCAACAGACTACTGAATTGAAGAACCTTCTCAATATTAATAAATACTGCAAAGTTAAAACAATCCATCACCAGGTTCAAGTAGAGGAAGTCCTCACTATTAAAGATGTCAATAGAAAAATCAAGCAGTGTAAGAATAATGAAGCTGAAAAAGAGAAGGATAAGAAGCAATAGAGACTTGGAGTTGATCCCATGAAAATTGACAATAACTCACTCACATCACTGACAGAAGAGGAATTAAATTGATTTATAGATGGCACACATACTGAGAATGATGTAGATAATCTTTTTATTATAGATTAGCTACTGGTTGTTGATATAGAGTGCAATAATGAGGATGTGATTCAAGATTTTTATTATTTTGGTGTTTTTATTGTTTTGGTGTGGTGCACCCACACAAGGTGTTGGGTTGCGCTGCGGCACGATTAGTGGGTAGTTAGTTAACTTATATTTTCCAACCCCGAAATATCTTGATCTGGGCGAGTTGTAGTTGTTGTATATCTGGAATTTCCCCCCCAAACATCAGACGTCAGCACATCAAACTGCCAGTTCTTAGAGATTGCCCCAGTCTACATTGTGCAATTTCATTACCGCTCTCAGTCTCTATTACCTGCTTCACCTCAGTGAATCTCCATTTGGACTCTGCCTTACAATCATCCAAGTCTGATATCACATCTACTAACGACTGCACATGCTGAACAGCTTAACCTGACTTGACTGCATGGATTGAGGATACAACAACATTACAGACAGCATTTACTGTCCAGGAAATCAAGAGCGTTTGAAGCAATTGCACCTATGGACATCCTCAGGTCATCTAGAGGTAAACGGGAGGGCAAGTGGATACCCCAGCGTTCAGACGGGTCCTTGCTGGCTATCCCTTTGTATACACGCGGTCTCTAACCAGCAGTTTGATACAGAGTGGGAGGATGCATCTGACAGATGACAACGGGATGCGGAATCAGACTTTTGGGGAGCCGGGAATACCTCTATGCGCGAGTTTTGGTTTTTGTATGTCTATCAAACTTGGAGAAGTCGACGTTCTTCCGGTGGTGACCCGTGCAATTTGTTGGAAGTGGAAAAGCGATGAGAGAACTGGATTTTGGCCAGCTTCATTTCATTCATCATCGCGGCAGGTACCTTGATATAGTCCTGAGAATTAATAAAACTGAGTAGCTTAATACCCACCATAACTGCCAAACTCTGGAGCAATCTTCAAATCCATTGGATCCCGAGCAAATTGAACTTCCGATCTCCACTACGTCGGATTGATGGAGGCCGAAGTTGATAAGTCCATACCACTTCAGATTCGACACTTGGTCCTAACCCAGCTTCTAGGGAAATAGCCAGCTGCTTTCCAATCAATAGCCACAGCAGTCCCTAACGTTGGCTCGTTCTCCACAAATGATATTCCCTGGCCCAAAGTCAGTATGATAAAAGGAAACGCTTGAGCAGGCCATGCCCATGGCTCTGCGTCCTTGTTGAAGGCTCACAGGACTGAGTTACTGCTCAGGCACACTCCTGCCATCCACGCCGCTGAGTACGTGCCCTTTCCATTCTGCTAGATGACAGATGCTCACCACAGCCCTCGTGTAAAAATGCAGTCGCCAGTCCTCGAGTCAGACTAGGTCACGCATCCATCAGAGTCCGACCCAGGGGCCTCGTGAGAAAAGGTCACGATCGGCCATCACGTTTGATCTGGTGTAGGACCTCTGTGGTCTTGAAGTTAGGTTGTTTACTGCGTAATGAACTTCAGTGCGACAGCCTCTGCCGTCGTGTCTTAATGGCCAACTTGAGCTTGCAGACTAGCCCAGACTGCAGAGCTATCGCCAGCATCATATACTAGAACTATATGGGGATCACTTGGGTGCAGCGGGGCCGGTGGGAGAATAGCCGTTCGCATCATGTTTGGCAGTTCTGGGTAGCGTGTGTTGGCAAGGACCTGTAGATAGGTGGACTGCTTTCTTGAGAGTCGAAAAAGCCCCTGAGGAAGTTCAGCGTTGGCCATAAATAATTCCAACGTTATATAGACTTGCTAATCTTATCTTCTTCCACCCCTGGAGGCGATACTTGGGTCTGTCTGGTTTGCAACTCATTGCCTATCCGCGCAAAAGATTGGTCAAATACACATCGAGTAGGCAGATCACTTCTTATAATTTGGGTATCATAGTCTCTGTCCGACTCATTGTTGATGAATATGTGAAATATATGCACCTCAAGTTCTTCCCGCTAGAAGCACCATGAACTCGCTAAATTGGCTCGCTCTCAAGAATCATCATCCTAACTACCCAAAAAAAAAGAAAAGAAAAAGATTGAATGAATGAAAGAATGAAAGAAAGAAAAAAGGACCTATTTCCCTTTGGATGGTTATAAATGGTTCCTAAATACCAAATTGCTTTCTCCGTTCTCAGGTTCCATTATATTGAGGACAAATGAAGTCTTACATGGGACTTGCAAGGAACGTGGATTCATCAAAGATGCAGCGACAAAGAAATTATCCACCACGAAACCGAGGGAAACAACATCAACATAAGGGGGGAATTCCATCCACGGTCAATCAACTGTGCCCGTCACACCGTCATCTTCTCCAATGGTCGAAGTGTAGTTCTTGTGCAGCTCCCACGTCAAATCAGGACCTTTCTCGTCGGCCGTCGCTGCGGTCCTCTTGAATCCACACTTCTCCAAAACCCGGTGACTGGCCAAATTCAGCGTGTCAGTAACGGCGCGCAAGACCGTATCACTCTTGGATAATCCGTTTGTATCATCAGCGCTATTCCCTGGGACAACGGAGACATAGTCCCACCAGAAGTTGATCGCAGCACGGACGGCTTCGGTCGTGAATCCTTTCCCCCAGAAGTCTGGATGTAGCAGGTATCCAAGCTCGGTCTGCCCATGCTGCCCGTCCCTTTTGAAGAAGCCAATGGTGCCAATGACCCGACTTGTATTGGAGCCTTCAAATATGACGAGATTGAGAGCTCCCTTCTGTTCAAGGTTAAGGAAATGGTTCTTCGTTGCCGCGACGTCGGCATCGGGGGTTTTCGCGGAGCTGTTCGAGCGTGTGAGCCATGTGAGGTCTGTTCACGAATCTATACGATAAGTCCCATTTCTCTGTAGGGATTTTGCTCAAGGAAACAGACAATGACATTGAGAGGGAGGGACCACAACGAGGAAAAAGAGAAGAAAAAAGAAAAGAGAAGAAAAAAGAAAAGAGAAGAAAAAAGAAAGAAAAAAGGCCCGTGATTCTCCCAGAAGGTAGGTAATAAAAAGGATACCTGCACGAAGGTCATGACAAATTTATGGGAAATTGATAAAAAATAACTCAACAAGCAGGAGAAGGCACCTGGAACTCAAGGTCTGGGTAGATGGTCAATTACCTCCACTTCATGACATTCATCCGTGAACGTATGGCGAATATGCCATCTGCATCCTCGCCAACAACCACACGGCGGATGAACAATCTCTCAGTTCTGATAAAGGCTGTCGATTCCGATTTGATGTCATCTCTGTTAATCTCGGCATCGGCGCTGGTCTTTTCTATTTGTTTGTCCACCATCTTTGGATACAAACCAGGGCGGGACAGAGAAAATCCGTTTGAGGGGTTTTTATATTTATTATATATATATATATCTATTTCCTCCCGTCCTTTCCACCTTGCTTTCCACCAGAAACGAGAGCCCGACAGGCTGTGTTCCACAAACTGCCAAAAAGATAAGAGGACGACAAGGATGAAAGCAAAAAAGATAGAAATAACCACTCTGCAGAGGAGGTCTGGAGTGCAAAAATTGAAGCTATTTCTCCCTATCCTACATCACGAAGAAGGGAACTGTCGCCATATCGACACGAAATATCCTGGGCGTGACTCACAGCCAAATCCTCGACGCTTCAACACGGTTGAAAGATATATAGCTATGGGTAAATGATATAGCAATGCAGGGATGGCAACACGAGAAGGTTTTCCCGAAACACCCTAGGTCGAATGCATGTCAGATAATTCCATCCTTTTACACTTGATATATCCATGGTTTTGTGGGGCGGGTTAAGTTAAATATCAGCCGATTTAGGGCCGAGCGCCTCGAATCGCTCGTATGCTTCGGATCACTCGTATGTATCACTTCTGACTAAGCTCACGGACACGGATATTTCATTCTTTTCTCGCTGTTTTTCTCTTCTTCTTTTCAGAGTTATCATCGTAGAGATTAGCTAGTTATTATTATGAATACTACATTCTGACTATCTTCACAGCATTAGCCTTCCACCAGTCAATGAATGATCAACGGGCGATTTACAGCTCACGTCGTCAAAACACAGCCGATCTGCCAATGAGGCAATGCCCGTTGTCAAGGATAAATATTTACCTGACGGGCCTAATGCTTGTCACTGCCCCTTTGTGAATCAGCTTCTAGCGATGATCAGTTGGGAACTCGGGCCCGACTCGAGGGACTTCAAGGACTAGAAATCACCAACGAGGGGTCATTTACGGGATGACGCATTTGCCTTCGTGTTCAGTCGTCCGAACCGGAGATAAAAGCTCTAGCTCAAAACATCCCTCATAATATTATCGGCCGTTGGCGGCTTCGGGGCCAGTCCAGTTCTCCCAGGTCGCATTACGGACGTAAAGAACATCGTTTGCTATCCATCAAATGCATGTGTGTACAGCCATGCATACCTACATTCTGAGGAACTGTTGGCAACAACATGGAGATTAGTTAACTATCACGTATTCAAATTTCTCAACCTATTTTGATAGTTCGTTAGATTATCAACCATTGAATATCTTGTAGGACCAAGATATCTCTATTTAAAAGCCAGACAGCCTCGATTTCGAGATTGTCCAGTTCTTGCTCAACAGATCAAACCTCTCACAATTACAGACAAAATATCAACTCCTATTGCCCGCAAATTTTCTTTTCCTACGCCGCCTTTCGAGATGGGAAAATATAGTATGTGTGAGGTGGTGGGCCCGGAGTGCCCAGTCGAAGCAACCATATATGGATACCACCCGAATCCGGTGGTTAACATGATATTTTGTATCGCTTTTGGGGTTTTCTGCCTCGTTCAACTCTGGCAACTCTACAAGTACAAGACATATTCATATGGAATTGCAATGGCCTTGGGCTGCGTCGCTGAAACCATGGGTATGTTAAGGACAGAAATCTACAATCAGACAACTTGGTGGTTGACTCTAACCCATTTTCATTTTTATCAACAGGATATGCTGGCCGACTCATGCTGAATAAGAACCCATGGGACTCCAATGGCTTTCAAATCCAGATTTGCACACTCATCATCGCGCCATCATTTCTAAGTGCCTCCATATACCTTACCCTAAAGCATATATGTCTTGCTTTGGGAGCTCACCTCTCGCTGTTGAAGCCAATGCTGTATACCTGGATATTTATCGGCTTTGACCTTCTCTCGCTCTTCCTCCAGGGAGCCGGCGGTGGCCTCGCAGCAACTGGAGATACACCGGAAGCTCAAGCTCTCGGAGCAAACATCATGATTGCCGGTATCGTGTGGCAGGTGGTCACCTTGATTATATTCTCCGCTCTGGCTGGTCACTTCTTCTGGAGTGTCCTTGAGGATGGTGGCCGCCGGATGACCATTGAGGCTCAGAAGGTGTGGGCAGACACAAAGTTTAGGACGTTCCTCATTAGTTTGGTTATTGCATTCGTCGCGATCTTCGCCCGATGCATCTACCGGTATGTTTTGTCTGATATGCAAAACCCCTACCAAGCTCCTGACCAATCCCCTCCAGACAGAACCCCCCCCCCCCCCCCCCCCCCCTTTATTTGATTTTATCGCACCCTTGATACTGACAAAACTATATTGTAGAATCGCTGAAATGGCAGGAGGCTGGCGCAATGAGATTATGCAGGATCAAATCTCATTTATCATCTTTGAAGGAGTGTACGTTTCAAACCGCTTTCGCATCTCCACGCATCTCTCCTCCTTACTGAACCCTTCTTCCTCTAAATGCAAATCAACGAAAGCTAACAACAGATAATAGCATGTGTTTGGTCGCCGCTATCCTCCTTACTGCCTTCCACCCTGGCTCCCATTTTCCGCAAATGCGATCCGACTACCAAGCTCATGGTGAACAATCATCGAAGGTTGAGCCTCCAGCACAAGATGCGTAGTGCGTCGAATTCGACCATCAAATCTCTTATCGTGGGTTAGAATCAAGTAACAACATATTGAGGGGACCCTTGGGCAAGTCAAGCCTCCTGCGCAGCGAGTAAATAGTGGATTTGGTTAAATTTAGGCGTTCAGTTCAAGGATGGTACAAGACATAGGATAAATCTGGAGTTATATCATTTATTGGTTCTTTTATGGTTTAGAAATCAAAGTGTAGTTAATACATATATATTATTGTATGCTTCCCTTATGTATTAAATATATAACTTGGCCCTTTCCTGGGAATTAGAAAATCAAAGGAAATTCACAAAAATATATAAATAAACCAAAAATCCCTGAGGAGCCGAATGAGCACCAAAATATTCCGCTGGGCAACGTAAAATAAACAAAAATCATATCCCAATTGCGCCGTCGCTGGTCTATCATGAAAGTAATGTCGTAAATAAATTGTAGCATTTTTCAATTCCGGGTATTACTACGTTCGTGTCGCCGTCGTTCATCATTCGTCGTCTGTCGTCTGTCGTTTATCGTCGATTGTCTGTGACGTCTGCCGTTTTTTACGTCTGGTCGGCCAGGCGGGAGGAGTAGTGTTGAATTCATGAGGCAAAAGGAGATTATAGAAAACAATCAGATAGAAAACACCAAGAACAAATCATCCAACCCCAAAAACACCACATCATCAGAATTTTTCGACGCGGGAAATTCAAATATTCGGTTCACACCCTTCTACATAGCAGAGATATTACACAACCTCACTGCCGTCATTCAGTCCGACGAACATCTCAACCTGGCCTATTCTCCTCAGCCGATCGATCCCAAGATGTTCCCGGCCGTCGCAACCATTGTAGATACCAAAAACGTAGAGCGCCTTTTCACCATCATCACCTGGCGGCGCAACTGTGACCCTCATCACCAAGTCTGCCTTCGTCCTGGGTTCGCGCAATACCTTATCCGACAAGAGGGGACTTTGGTACAGGAAACTAATAATATCCGCGTATGTGAAGATGGCATGTGGGAGGTAGCGATTGCGAGGCCAGAGGATGAGAAATGAAAGAGCGTAAATGATCACAAAGACCATGAGGGTGTAGTAGGCCGGCATGTAGGTGGAGATACGCACTTCGCCGGGCTTGGTGTAGAAACGGGCCATGAAGACGCCGCCTGCGAGAACGGGGATGGCAAGAGAGGCCAAACTCATAAAGGAGATGTATGCGACTTTGTAATGCCCAGCGCTGAGGGCGAGGAAGGTAACTTCTAATGGATAACAGGATGGGTAGGCTAACAGGAGGCTCTTTTCGGCAAGCGCGCCGTTGGGGGAAGACAGGTCGCAGAATGGTTGGATAGCGCGGAAGTATTGGTCGATGGGTTGCCAGAGGAGAAAGAGGATTATTCCGATTAGAGAAGGAATAAAACCGTATAAGAAGTTGGATGAGGAGAAGCTGGTCGATGAGGGCAACGTAGGTAAGAGAGGAACAAACCCGTCTCTGATGGGCTGCTTGACGAAACTGACGAGGATAAATGCAATCATCAGGACAAACGCGATGACGATCCATGCTACCACGAAGGTATCCTTGAGAAACCACACGGTCCAGCGATATCGAACGAATGGAGAGTGGATGTTTCTTTCAAAGGAGCCCTTACTGTAAAGGTATTGTCGTTCCATGTCCAAATTATCCGGGACAGATGTTTCAGAATGTCGCTTTGGATGGTGTGACTGATCAAAAGACTCTTGGTCCTTAATAACGTTTTCTTCCCCGATACCATATAATATCTCATTGCTGTTAGTACCTGAAGACCAATATCCCAATCGCAGTCTATGAGGCAAGAGATCCTTCCCGACTGACTGCGAAATCTCCTTCTTGTCAAATCGTCCTAGAGCGTTGGACCTTTGTATCAGGGGGATGATGTCGGCGAGGCAAACTGGATCCCACAGAAGTCCGCTCACCCTCCAGTTGAATCGAAACATAAGTCCAAGCAGGGCAATGGTAAGCAGCCCATACAGAGCAATCAATGTCCCAGCCACGCCCCAGGAAGTCGTCCATCGAAACCCTCCCCCACCAACCTGTGTATAAAAACGAGCTACAAACAAGGCGCTTTGTAGTGGGACGGTAAAAATATTAACCATCCATGATATCACAAGGAACGTGCCGGTCGACCATTCACCGTGTTGGAAGAGCGATAAATCCGGAAGGAGAAAATTATGAGACAATATCTTAATGCTTTGCAAGGCAGTTTCCGATCCGCTGCTCGAGGCTAAAATTGTCAGGGGGAGAATCCGATACACCGCGGACTGTATGATGAATAGCCAAATCGTAATGAAAATGGCTAGTAACTGTGGTAGGAATTGGAACACGAAATATCGTGAGCCACCAAGCCCATCATATGCCCACAAGCCCCCATGCCGTTGCGACCAGAGGATACAGAATATGAGGGCAGCTACCATGGAGAGACACGCCGTAGTTAGCAGCAAAAGTGATAGAGGCCTGAGTGCGAGAGAAACAAAGTTAAGCCGCGGGTGTTGGTAGCCATTTGAGGGCGGAGTTATGGGAGTAAGCATATTTGACACTATCCAAGTCAGTATCTGCATCATCGAGCGAAAAACATAGAGAGATGGATAAAGAAATGAAGTGATTTACCTGGATGTTCAATTTTCTTTGTTTCTTGAGGCTCCTTCTTTGTTTGCTCCACTGGCTCTGCAGTAGTAGATGTATAATATCCCAGACCTTCGTTGGGAATGATACGTTCAACAGGATAATCCGTGCTGACAAACGAGCCATGTCGTCCCTCTCCAACTAGTTCTTCGTCGCGGGTCAATTGATCGATGGCAAACCTGATGTATGGCATATCATCCACACCGGGGGTTGGCGTCCCATTATCTCCTATCCTGGTGCCATCTGGAGCATTTGGTGCCCCTGAACTACCTCTCCGGATTTTCTCGGAGTCGGGGCCAGCTTCGCCGTTACAAGCTCCAATTGCCATGTTGTCTTGCCCCGTCCGAGAAGCCATAGTCATATTGGGGGAAGGTGAAGATCTCCGAGTTGGCGGGGTCGCATATCGCACAACAGTGACTCGACTATGATTTGAAGTTTGCGAAATGTCAGAAAAGGAATAGTAGTCGTCAGAGGCAGCAATTGATTGCTGAGATGAAGAGTGGATTAATTGAGGTTGGTTAGCTGTTGGAGAAGCTCCGTTAGTTATAAACATCCGCTAGGAAGTTTAGCAATCTGTTACATCCATCCAACTTACATTTCACAGCTTTCAAATTGGTAGCAGGCTGAGAGGTCATGACGGATGCAACGGATTGCACTAAATCACAGGGAGCGAAGAAACCACAGAAAGCATCAAGATCAATTCAAAAGCCCATCAAAACAGAGTAGAAGGGCATGATGAAGCAAGAAATATGATTCTGCTGGGGAACATAGGTATTAATGGGGCCCTGCATGATCGATCTGACGCAATGCGTATATTGTGGGTGGTTGGTGTGATAAGGTGGGCTGGGATAGCCTAAGGAGGTTGGCACCCCAGCCACCAAGACCACCCCGTGGCAGCCGCTTATTTGCGAGTTCACAGGCCCAATCTTGACCCATATTCCCTGCCATATTTTAGTTTGTCTCATGTTCTGTGTAAAATCCATTTTGGATTGCAGAACTCCTCCCAGCCGCCCGCCGGCCTCCTTACACTCCCCCCTCGCTCCATGCAACGAAGCGGACGTTGAAGATAAACAATACAACAGGCAAAAGCGGCTGAATCACGGGAAAACCCAATCTATACGCTAGGGTCTCTGGGGACTAGTCAGCTAACTAGCGTCTGGGGTTAGGATGCTTACTCATAACCTAAACCTTATTTTCACCAATCACATTACCAGAACTTCCAGTGGAGCCCTCGCTGTCGAGAGCCACTCGATCCACTGGACAGCTGTCACTTATGCTTTTTATAGCCATGAGAACCTCCGGGTCCGGCGTACGGAGGAGCCGTTGGAACTGTGTGCATGTATTGAAGAAATGGTGAGAAACGGCAATCTGTATTCGCATTGAGACTATAGAACATGGTCCTAGGTTAAAACACATATTGCCTTCTAAAACATGGGCTACAGTTGAAACATCATTCAAGGGCTCTTTTTCCTTAATTCCCCCGTGCGTGTCCGCAAATCGGCAAATGACTGGATCTCGTCTCGGGCTCTGATGATTCCCAGAATCATCTATATTAGCAGGAGGGTCAGAAATGAATCCACCTTTTATCTGTTGTCTCCATAACACACGCATTGTAATCAAGAGGGGGATCACGAATCCCACTTCTCTTGCCTGGGGACAGCACACTGTGTTGCCGCTTGGCGATATGCTCCGTTGCTTTCCGCTCGCGATCTGTGTTAAATTCATAGCTCGCAGGTTTGTCATTATCACTACCACCACCGCCTCCATTGGGGAACGAGGTCGCAGGTAAGTGTTTACTAGGTCCCTGCTTCTGAATTTCCATAAACTTGTGGACTAATAAATATCTGGTCTACCTGGGTCAACGCTGTGATCGACGCCTGCCTGCTGACCCTCCGGGACCCATTCCAGTGTTGTTGGTCGCGAATAGACACTTTCACTGTATGTTCGCTGCAGTAAATAAGGCCCCCTGAAGCCCGGATTATGAGAATTATACCTAAGAGCCTCACCAATCCGATTCTTTCCAGGGTTCCCGTTCTCTACAGAAAATGTGACGGAATAGGGATTGGAGGGAGATTCATGGTCAGGATAATCTGCAGCCTGAAATTGAGCATCCTTACTCTTTCTTGCCCCCCTATTCCCTGAGAAGGACAATTTTGATAAGATCCCTGGCAAACGTGTAGAAATTGATGTTCTGACGCCCAGCACATGGGACTTCAGTTTTGCTTTTGAATGGCTATCATATACATCCCAAGTTGGGGAAGATCGTCCAGGACAGTGATCTTTCAACCCAAAATTTTGCTGATCAATAAAAGCCCATTGACGTAGCATTCTGCTAATATTTGCGTCTGAATCCTGCGTTGTATTGGAAGGAGCACAGCTACTCCTAATTAGCCCAGCGCGATCAGCTGGGAGGGAAGAACCATTATTAGCCTTTGTGGATCTGGACATCTGAGGGGAGATCATCGATGGCAAAGAGCTGGGCCGAGTGGCGCGTAGAGATTCCACTGGAGTTGAATTCACGTCGCTATGGTTGTCTTGTTTTTCGTATCTGGGAGTCTGGACCCTAGAGTCTTCCTTTGGAGCACTAAATGAAGACTCGCTCCTGGGGGTAGATCCAAATTGCCCAGTTTCCGACGGCGAAGGTTGTGTATCTTGTTTCTTCTTGCGTCTATCATATGGTGCTATGGGGCCTGCAGCCGAGTAATCTTGCTTCCCATTACTTTGGAAGTATTTACACGCTGGATCAGGTAAAATGGACCTCGTCCCTATAACCGGGCTGTTGTCCCGCTTTTCGGGCTGAAAGTCTGCCATTTGTAAGTGTGCGGAAGAGCTCCCATTATGTCTTAGATTTGAATTCATATAGTTTCTAACATCCTTATTTGCCTGGTGGCTACCGGAATACTCATTTTCATCGGGTATCTGGGCGTATTCGTCGATGATTGATGCGATAGACGAGGCACGGTCCCGCCGTTCCTCACTACCATTGACTGAAGTGCTGGGATTCAAAGTGTCTGGATTTGCCCTTGAGCTCTCCCAGTGTAGCTGTAGAATTCTTGGTTCTATAGTGGCAACCCTGGCGCTTAGGTTATGAGGATAAAACGACGAGGGGATAGAATCACCAGCTGGAAGCTGCTGAGAAGTTCCTGACTTGGTATCGCGGGTGAGCTGGGAATTTAAACTAGATACGGATACAGCCTCGCCTCTATTCGTTCTCGATACACTTGGTCGATTGTCAATTTGCGAGGCTTGTATTTGAACACCATTCGCAGACGGTGTTTGTTTCCCAACAGAGGGATTAAGAGCAACTGCCTTGCAATGCCTGCAGAACTTTCGACTCCTCCGTATCCAACAAATCACTAGAGATAGTATCGCGGCGACTGCAGCAAGAATGATCAACAGAACGAGAACCGGGAGTGGCACACCGTTTGAGCGAGAACACTCCACTACCGTAGATTGGGTGGCTTCTGCGCGACTGGGTACCGCTACTGTTGTAGAAACTGTTGGCGTAGAAGTTGATAATGCAAATCTCGATGGTAGCGAATGCGATGGCCTAGAGCTTGACGGCGTCAAGATCAACGGTTTAGAACTTGATGACAGATAACTTGAGAAGCGTGTGTTGGCCGACCCTGCTATAGTTGCAGTTGCAGTAACAGTAATCGTAGTTGTGAAAGCAAACTCGATGGATTCAGTTTCTGCCTGTAGCGACTTAGCCAGCGAATGTATCGTTGAAAGAATTGGAATCAATGGACGGTGCGATTCCGAGAAGAAAATAGGATTCCGATCGCCGGAAAGCTGAACGCTCCGTCTATCCAAGAGGCAGCCTGCCGTATTAGATGCAATCAAAGTATAACACGGTGCCATGGAATGGAGATAAATAACTACGCGGTAAACGTAAGGGAAATAAAGTAGTAAACGGAATTCTGGAAGAAACATCATGAATATGCAAAGGAACAATGAAGAAAAACATGATAACGAACAAGGAAACTGTGAATAGTAAAGCCCAACTATTTGTAGCAGCACTGTTTCCATAGTTTGTGACTTGGGTTAATCATTAAACATTGACTTTCACAATTGATTCACTGGATGATCAAACAAAGCCTGAGAATATTCATTCCATGTTGAAGTAAGACACCCATGGAGGCATCCAGTAGGGAACAGATCAAGTTCAGAAATAACATAAAGGTGAAACTATGGCTTATTATTAGCAAGCTTGCAATTTAAATGAATGAAGATTTAACTTTACTTCTTATAGCAGTGGCTTCAAAAACTTCGAACCCCAAAGAAATGAACTCGAACAAGGATATAAGTAGAGATAGAAAACAAAGAACTCACTATAGAGCTAAAACTCACTGAGCAAGCCACTTATTGTATCTAGGGTATCAGGAACATTTATAGAGTTAAGCTGCTCTATTCTCTATTCCCTTCTCTCGCTCTGACGCTTGAGATCGTGCTCTAGTGCTGCCGACAGTGCTTCAAAAATCCATTGTGCTTCATCCTTTTCACCCACCAGTGGGCTCTGCATCCCAATCCAGCTCCATTTGTTTTCTTCGCTTTTCGGTTTCTCGATACTCACTGACGTTCTGAGACCAACTGGGGGACGATCTAACTGTTGTATTTCTTCGATTTGAGAATCGGGGATATTAATATAACTCGAACACGACTTCATTTTCCCAACCAGAGATAAATAGTAATACCACTCATCATAAGTGTACCTTTTCGGGGAAACGGCATTTAAATCTCGGGAAATCTTACGAATTTCACGGATAAGAATGTATTGACGTCGGTGTGGATTTTTAGCCGCTTCCTCTATATCTCGTTCTCTAGATTCGTTCTCTGGGCTTAATTTCTTATTTTCGTCAAGTGCTCTGAAGACTGGTGGGCAGGTTTTGTTTGTTGACTTGTTCTCGTTATAGCGGCTCAGTGATATTCTACCATAGAAGAAGTTCCGTGGGGTGTTGTAAGTTAGATCCCTAAACTGGCGAATGGGATAAACGATTAAGTCTTTGGAACTCGTATCTCCAGGAAGAACCGTTAATTCACCAGCAAAATTGGTAGCGTCCTCGACAAATTTTGCGATAGTGTTCCCCATGCTGGAGAATAAGATCGTCATAGTGGGGATGGCAAGCAGGGACCAGAGAACCAAAAACGGTTTTCCCCATGTCGCACCTGGTGTGAAATCACCATATCCAATCGTGAGGAGGGATGTATAGGCGAAGTATATGGACTGAAAATATGTCCAGCCTTGATCCTGTTCTGCAACACAAAAGCCCAGAGCACCAAGAAGCCAGAGCGCCATCCACGCAAATAGGGAGATGGCAAACAAAATCCATTTCGCTTTCCAGCTGGCGACTTTGTGTATTTTGCGCATCAGATAAAACTCCGCTTCCTGTCTCTGGCTTTCGGAAAGAAGAGTTCGGTCCAAAATTGGAGGAAGCCTTATTCCGCCCACCTTCCCTTTGCCCTGTCTAACTTGAGATGCGACGCGGCTTCTCATCACCTCCGTCCGCCTAGAAATTATCGCCATTTTCCCTCGTTCTAACATTAGTTCCCTTATTGATGTAACAACCAATGCCAGGGTCAATATCCCCCCTACAGCATAAGGAAATAACAGTGCGCGACCAAGATGGGTTTTCGGGGACAGGTCTCCAAATCCATCTGTAAGTAGGGTGACATCTGCCCAGTACACAGAGTCCAGGTAATCCCAACCTTCGATATGGGAGTAAATCGCCGCACCTCCAAGCAAATAAACTATCCACGTGATCGTTTGCAGCATCATGGATCGTTGGTACCTGGTAAGACGAAATTCTCTAGGGTAATGGTTTCTTCTAGCACCAATTACCGTCACAACCATGAGTGAAGAGACTAGAAAGTAAATTGCGGCGGCCATAATCGCATAGTAATACGCTTGAGTCATGCGGTAAGTTGTCAAATCGGTATAGTGGCGGAGTAGAGCTGCCAGGCAGATGAGCAGAATTGAAGATATGTACCATCCTCCGATAGTAATAGGTTGAGCAATTGGGAAAGACAGTCGCCTAGCCATATTCAACAAGAGGGAAAAGTTTGATACCAAGGCAAAGCCGAGGGATATTGCGTTGACAACGATAGCCCTGTGCAGGAACATCCATAATATTAGCAAGAGAAACTGTAGAAAATAGGTAGTAAAGAAACATTACGCTGGGACAACCATTTAGGGTCCCGAACAGGGGCAGCATTGCCCAATGCCCCTCCAGGAAGGATTCTGGTTCGCCATCGGTCTGCAAGAGAACAAATGCTAAAAGCGCTCGCCGTTGGTCCAAAAGTGCCCTAATATCGGTGGATTTAGTCCATTGCAGACATCTCCGAATTCCATACCATACGATAAAGCGAAGCAAAAGGGTAGTCAGTTGTAAGCGCGAATCTCACACAAGAAGAAGACGTACAGCTAGCAACGGAAACGCGGTACTTGCTAACCACCACCGCGTTTCTAGTAGGCAGGACACGTCAACGTCCTTTGGCTGATCCTCTGGCCGGTCCCAAGAGACATTGCCGGCCAAATCATCTCCTTCGCGCCCAGCCGACTCTACTGTAAAAGAAGGGTCATCTAGAGACATTCTCTCCGTCGTCCATGTTAATGATGTTCAAGAAGTGGGGGTCGAGTATCATAACTAGAGTGGTTGTAGCTAAAACAGTAGGGAGCCTCCTGACTTCGCGCTCCCAGGGCTGCTGCGACATGCAGACACGCAAGTTACAACGTCGTGTCTTCTGTCCGTATCCCTAAAACCTGGTTCTGCAGCTCAGAGAGCAGTAAGAAGTTTGTGGCTGGGGATTCAATGTAACTAAAGCTTATAATGGAAGTGATCAATAAGAAATGACGTAATAGACTTGCCCCTGATCCAAACACCGAAGCCACCAGAAAGAGGAGCTCTGCAAGCAATGTAAGTTAGCTATCTCAGGGATATTTGCTAGCAATTGAAAATGGGTATAATTATCTTTCTAAGAGTCTATTCTAAGAAACTTCTCTATGAAGCTAAAAACGCGAAGATTAGCACATTTCGAGATCCGTTTAAACACAAAGGAAAAAAAAGGGGGGAGGAATAAACAAACAAATAAAAATTGGATCCCAGCAGAATCTCCCAAACTCCGCCCGATGAGCAAATAATTGAAACTACAACTTAATTTTCCGAGAGAATTATACGTCCTCCATCCGTGGAGATCCGTTTGCGGATCCTCACCCGGACACATCGTGCACCCAACTGTTGAACTTTTGGTGCTTTCCTGCCATTTACCGCCGTTCGAAACCTACCATATGAGCGATGACTTGGATTCGTCCCAGGCTTCTGTGCCCAATATCGCGCTTGGGCAAAATACCAAGACCTCCCCGGTCTTCAGGGTCACGATTCTGGAAAAAGATATTGTCGGAGCTGTACTTCGGCTTGCTTTCGTCAAGCACTGCGCCCGCGAGATGGCCACGAAGCGTCGCGAACCATGCTAGTTGACGTGAAATGGTGAACGATTGCCAGATTAGACAGATCCAGTAGGTTTGGCGGTAAGGCAGGGTCTTGTGTTGCTATATAATAACCCGGGTCGCCAGGTGTCTCTGCTAACGAATGTGTGACAATAGTGTAGTTATCCGTGAGGGTGATTGCTTCACGGCTGTTCGTAGTTAGAAACTAAATCAATGGGCTTGTTAGATGTACTGGCAGATTTGGGTGGTAAGAATATCCCAAATATCTTTAAGATACAGTGAAAGAAGAATGGACGACAGAAAAAAGAAATAATATAATACTTGGTGTGCTTCATCCAACGCAACAACACGACCACCTTCATTACGCCGCTCCATGAAAATGCTCAAACAGATAGAAGAAGTTTCATGTCCTTGATAGGCAGCACTTGCAGTTGATTTATAGCGCACGAAAGCTTAACCAAAAAAAAAAAAAAAAAAAAAAAAAAAAAGATAAAGAGATCTTCAAGGGTAATATCCGGGATGAGTTCTGACTGGTATAACAGCAAAGGGTATGGTCGCTTGCTTCAATATGAAATAAAGACAAGTCCCTCATGGAACGAACAAGATGTCACTTAATGAATCTTTTCATTCTAAGCTATACCAGCCCAGCTTGCGCTCAAGTGCCTACAATTATCATAGAGAAGGTTCCGTTCAAGATGAACTAGAAAACAGAGAAATTCCAAACATTAACCATGAGTTTAGTTAACTAGTTATTATTGTTTAGTCACAACCAGTGTGCAAAGGGGAAATTTTGCACATATGGACATCCAACCTAGTGTGCCTAGGAACTTCAAAGAAGCGAACAAAAGGAAGAAGGAAAGAAGAGTAATTCAGTTACAGCTAATGGAATTAAGAGTCATCCATCCATTATGCACCAGTGCCGTTTGTTCAAGGCAAAGGAAGAAGATGAAAGTAGAATACAGCAATGTGTGAATACGAAGCAAAGGACATTATAATGCGATTTGGCCTTGGTGGTGCTTTCGTGAAATAGCAGAGTGCCGGAATAAGAGATAGGGCGCAAAAAAGTTAAGAGGGGAAAGAATCGTACAGAAAATATGGAAGGTATTATAAACGTATCCCAATGTTAAGATATACAGAACCAGACAACATGAGAGTCTGTGAGAGTGAAGCGAGCAAATTTACAGTACATTACAAGAGGAAGAAGAGAAAAAAAGAAAGCAAAAGGGATTGTCCACGAAATTAGGAGGGTCAAAGGGAGGGGGGCACGGGGGGAATGTCGAATGCCGCCGGGGAGAAAAAAAACAGAAGTGGGATATGACCCATGTGAAAAAAATATGTCCCATCACTAGTATGGTAGAAAACTCATATGTTCCGTGACACGGTCACCCAAAGGACGGCTCGAATGGTTTAGAAGTCAAAAGTGACCAGGTGGTACGAAAGGGCTTGCCTTGGGTATCGAGAAGAGGTGAAAGGAAAAGGAAACAAAAACCAATGCAAAATGCCAGAATAGACAATCGAAAACACCAAATAAGATAAAAAGCATTAGAAAAGGAGCATAATATGTCACTGGGGTGGAGGATATCTGCCCCCGTCATTGGGTACGGTCGAGAGCATCGACGGCATGCTTGGCACAGGCGGCAGAGTCTGTGCCGGTGGCATCCTTCTACCTGCTGCACCGCCACGGCCTCTGCCAACTGGAAGTTCGAAGTCAGGATTATTGCCCAGCAGCATATCCTGCCGCCTTTGCTGCTCGTGTTTACTCTCCACCTCCGCAGGGCTCCACTTGGGGTTTACCCCGCGCTGGGAAATGGAGGTGAAGTGGCTGGTTTCGCTGGCAGCAGGTGAGCGAGCACCCTCAGTCAAATCATCGAAGGAAGTACGCGGCTGGAGCTCACCAGGTTGGCCAGGGGTTAGTGCCTGTGGCAACTCCACTGGCTCCGCAAAACGAGGATCCAAATCTTCATAGTAGTTGTCCCTTGAGTTGGAGCGGGCGATTGGGGATTGCGTATTATCTCTTAAATCAATATCCAGACCTCCTGAGCTTGGTCTTTGCCCAGTGTGCGGGCTGGAAGATTTATCTGGTTCAATTACTGGGAGGGTTGGCTCCCGGAAGGATTCCTCCCAAGCCGCTCGCGGTGGGACATAGACCCTATATCAGGTTAGCTGCGAAACGACGATACGAGATTTCAGAAGCTTAATTCACTCACTCTTGTTCGCTGTACATGCTCTCTGGATTTTGAGGATTGTGCAAGTTAGAGTGTTGATCTGGTTGGAATCCAACAACCCCGCGAGCCCCAGAGTCGTCAGCCAAATTTTGAGGCTCACATCCTGGGCCAGATACAGGAGCATTGCCCAACGCAGGTTTCATCTCAATGCTAGAAGTAGATTCGGGTGGCACAGGAGATGGGCCCCGTGGGCCACCGTAGGAGCAGTGGACACGGCCGCCCATGTTTCCATATCCATGCTGGTTGGTAGGGCCGGGGCCGTATGGGCTGTACCCGTCTCCGGGCACAGCTGGTGGGTAACCTGGAGGCGGTCCTCGGCCCCGACCCATCATTCCCGGGCCCATTGGTCCACCTCTGCTGCCCATACCATAGCCTCCATGGGGAGATGGTCTTCTCGGGCCATTGCTCGGGCCATTGTACGGACTTCCTCGACCTCGCATTGAGTATCCTCCCCTCCCGCGTGGGGGACCATAACTAGGCCCACGGCCCCGTTGGAACCCCATACCACTGTTCGAAAATTGATTTCGCGGTCTAGCATCTGGTCTGGGTCCTCGCAAATAGGGTGGTCCAGAAACTGCAACTCCAGGTGGAAGGATATTGCCATATTCGTCCACGGGAGGGTTGTACGGCCGGCCTTCATGTCCAGCGAGGCTACGTCTATTATCTAGAGAACGGAAGTTGAAGGAGCCATCTGGGGTTACGCTGCTTGGGGTGACAGAGTTCAAAGGCTGCCGGTCATCATCGGGTGATCTTGAACTGGCTTCAAAGAGAGCGAATGTTGGAAGAGAGTCTGGGGAAGTGCTGTTACTAAAAGCAATCCCAGTTTGGTCCTTTACTGGAGCAGGAGGGTCCGGTTTTATAGCATTTTGACGGTTATAAAAGTTTTCTCCGCTCATTTCTGCATTTTCTGCAATCCGTCGTTTCCTAGCTTTTCGGCTCACGAGGGTCCGTCGCATAGCACAAGTGAGTACTCCACTTGCCGTAATCATGATAGTTGCAGCGAGAACAATCCATCCACCCCATTCTAGATGAGGAACAAACAGGAGTATATCAACGAGGAATGCGAGCAGTGATACCAGTAGCGTGGGGAGTAGAAGGATGAGGAGACCAAGAAGATATCGAGGTGAATGAGATGGGGAGTGGAAATGGGCTGCAGCCGCCAACCCGAAGCAAGTGAGGGTGAGGAATGCAGCAACTGGGTGAACGATCAGGAGGGAAGATAATGAGTGGCGGACGCTTGACGGGAGGCTGAAGTCGGAATCTCGGGAGAGATCGCCAAATGGGCCATCTACGGGACAAAGTGGTAGATCAGTATCAGTTCAATCTCAAACTACTCGGTCCACATATCAACTCCTTGATGTCCCCTCCCCTCCAATTGCCGCGTTGAGGCAGGCTAGCGTAGAAAAAGCGCAATACCTCCCCAAACACTAACTTACTTGAAGAATACCCCACGCGGATGGGCGTGCAATTATTGCCCACGCAATACCCAAAAATCCCAAATTTGATATTATCAACGCCAGCAAGGGGGATTGACTTGACAACGGGTGTTGACAACACCGAGAGCAGCAATAGAACGAACGCAGTGAGGAGCAGAACCGATAGCGGAGTGGCTGGCCGTAACATCATGGTGTCGCCAGGTCCAGTGGGGATCGCGGAAAAAGAGAAAATCTGCGGTACCCCTCTGTCTTTTGATTATTGCCGTCGATTCGGCAGCGCGGCACGAAAATGGGCGATACTGGAGTCTGGGTGGAGATGGAGATATTTGGGGACCATTGAGGACGGGTTTAAAGGGACGGGCCGACGGCTGGAGGTCGAACTTATTGCAGCGAGAGAAACGCCGGCAACGAATCAATCATCCAAGAGCAGAAGAAGCCTGAGAGCGGCAGTCCCGAGAGGAAAGACTTACGGTTACATTGGCGGGAAGGAGAGGCAGAGAGAGGGTGGTCCGACACCACCAAAACTGAGGGTCAATCCAGACACGCGGAAAAGGAGCTTTACCCAAACTAGCGACAACTGAGGGAAGACGGAGAACAGAGAGGGAGCGGATGGGTGGAAGGATGAAGGGATGAAGTTTAATTGAAGTCGGGATGAGGTTTGAAGATGAGAGGGAAGAAAGGGAAGAGGAAGAGGGAAAGATGACAAAACATCCCAGCCCGAAAGGCGGGCGGAGACCAAAACAAGGCTTTGAGCGGAGAGTACCCTGTTTGTAAGAGGGAGAGGCATTACGGTCGCATACGGCCAACGAGCGGCGTATCCACAGCAGAGTCTGCGGTAACTTTTCAGGTATGGTACAGGTATCTGCATCCTGCAAACCATGAAACCGGGGCAAACAAAACAACCAAGGCCCTTGGTTGGTTAAGGACTCTCTGGTATTTCTCTGCTTCCTTCTTGTACCCGTTTGACCGATTTATTCTCCACCCAGATAAAGATAAATTACGTATCTTATGGTGTTCCCGTGATGTCGTGTTGATATTCGGGAGTAGATAGCAACGCTGTTACTACAATTGTCATGTCGTTTCTCTATCACGGCTGGCTTGCATCGAGAAATATGGAACGGAGACTCCTGAATGTCTCTGCCCGTCTCATCTATGCGATTGGGTCCCGTTCAAATCCCTAGGCTCCCACAGGGGCAGCTAATATATCTTCCAAACAACAAGCGCAAAGGATCTTTCTATCGTCCAAAGCCAGTATCCATGTATCCTGCATCCCAAAGCAAAGAGATTAAACCAGAAATAAGTAAAAATATCTTACCATCATTTAATCATATCATCAGCATCATAATTCCCCTTGTTGAAATATGCCACCATAGATATTGCTATTAATCGGTCCATTAGTGGGGGAAACTCAATCCTAGATCCTGATCAACACCAACTTGCGAATCAACACAATTGTACTGATGCCAAATCTCACCAACCAACTACCAAGAGAGAGAAGACAAATGATTTCCTCAGTTGCGTTGACAATAATTATGACAGCTAGCATCTCTTAGGAGAGAGACTCTGAGAGTACAGCAGTTCCTTACAACCATCAGGGGCGAACCTTGGAATTCCCTGGTTCCGCCTGACTGGGGAAACGGAAGTGCGACCAGCACTGTGTACGCCGTCGGGTTCGGGTTATAGCATCGAGGACAACCCTCTTGATGGTAATAGCTGCGTCTCGCCTTTCATTCTTCCGCAGTGAGCCTTGTGTGTGCGCCCCTTGAATGAAAAATATCAATATGATCATTACAAGGTCCGGAAGAGAAAGGGAGCTCTCAGATTTACTGGAAGGCATCCTTAGGCACGGCTTCAGTTAAGCTTATTTTTGATCCACAGTCTAACACTCGGTTCAGGGTAACCTCGTATTTTCTCTTATCGATGATCAATAATATTATCATGTAATCGTGCCTCCGCGCACCCACACCTGATGTGGGTGCGCCACAGCGTAACAATAAAAACAGCATAATGATAAAAATATCAACTTCTTCATTAATCAATCTTTAAATATTAATATATCACCACCACAATGACCAATAAGATAGATGATCTTGAAAAATGTATTCAGAGTGCCATTGAAGTCTATAATGGCAATTGAAAACAGAAAATCCTACCTCTGGTGTGCAAATTCAACATTTTTTATCAATGTCTTCAAGCAAGAATCAATGAAAGAAAAACATGCAATGCAAAGACTGCACTGAACAAGAAGCTTAGCAAGAGCCAGGAGGATGTGTTAAAAGAGTGGATAGCTCATATGGACAGAAATAATTGCTCACTGACTGCAGAGCAGATTCAAGATAACATGAATTTCATTTTTAAATGTCATCATACTGATTCTTTAAACTCCCCATCTGTGATCAGCAAGATGTGGATCTATTGATATATACAAAGCTTGAATGAGTATAAAAGAGTTAAGCAGAAGACAATGAATCTGAAAAGAATTGCTGTTGAGAATATTATCTACATCAAGATGTGATTTGACTGTTTGAAAATCTTACTTCAAAAGTATGTGTTTCAAATCTATGATATCTACAACTTCAATGAAATTGACTTTCAAGAGATTCAAGGACATGAAGAATGGATTATTACTGCTTTTAAAGACTTTAATTCAGTTATAACTTCATCATATTCTTGAGAATTGATCACTGTGATTGAGTGTATTTCAGTAAATGATAAGATATTGAATCTCTTCATCATCATGAAATTCAAAACTCAATTTGAAGATTGATATACACAAAGCAATTTATCAGATGAATATATAATCATAACATCAGATACTGACTATATCAATAATGAGATTGACTTTGCATAAATTCAATATTTTAATAAGATCTCTAAAAAACATCAGCAAGACAATCATTGATTGCTACTTCTTGACAATAATGAATCTCATTTCACTAAAGAATTTTTACAATATTATGATTTTCACAAGATTATTCTATATAAATTTTCTTCACATTCAACTCATATACTGCAATCTCTAAAGTATATCTTTTCAGCAATATAAGCATTATCATTCAAAGACAATTAATCAAGCTATATGATACAAATGTGAGTAGTATGAAAAATATTAATTTTTATAAAATCTAGTTAATGTTCATAAAAAGACTTTTCAATCTTCTACTATTCAGATTGACTTTGTAAATCATGGTATTGTTTCATTCAATCTGCAATCTATACTGCTTAAACTAGATTCAAAGGTCTCTGACTACTCTGAGTTGCAAATATATGAAGAAGACTTCTTTTTACTGTAATCAAGCTGTTCAGATACTACTTCATCATAGCTATTCTCACTCAAAATAATTGAGAAGCTACAATATCACATTCAAGTGACAAAGAAGACAATGCAAGATATGAAGAATACACTTAATTTCAAATCACCTCATCTGAGCAATCAATTGAATAAGATTTTTCAAGGCAGTCTTGTTCAGACAGAACTCAATACTATTAAAGAGAGTGAGATTGAGAATTATTACCTTACAATCAAACACTGCAGCACTAAAAATACATATCAGTAGGTTCAAGTAGGAGGTATACTCACTGTCAGAGATGTGAATAGAAAGATTCTGTAATGTAAAGAGAAGAAAGCAGAAAAAGAACATTATAAGAAAGTCAAATATGTTGAGAGAGCTTTGAAGAAAAATACCACAGATTCAACTCAACAAGAGATTAATGATATGTATGAACATCTCACAAATAATACAGCTACTATAGATGATATAGATAAATTAATTATCATAGATTAGCAGTGTGGTGATGAGATATTAATTTTTGAAATTCTAATTATCCATATTTTTATCATTACACTGTTTTTATCATTACACTGTGGCGCACCCACATCAGGTGTGGGTGCGCGGGGCACGATTATTATCTATCTCTGAGGAAGTAACTGAGTTAACCCTTACAGTATAACCACGTTGTAATGAAAAATACTTCATTTCTGAAATTCAGAATGCCGCAATATCTCAGGATGATCTCGCAAGCCTAAAGTTAAGCCGTAATTTTTTGTCAACATTTCCAGGGTGTTTATGGAATTCGTCAACTCTTGCTGGAACTGACTATGGTAATTTTAAGATCACCAAACTTCCCTAACTAAAATCGACTGATTCAACCGGGTTCGACAGCGGTTCGGCAAGCCAGTTTCCTGCAGTGTAACCAAACTGCGAAGTTGCCAACGAGAGAAATATCGCAGGCTATTTATTTATAGTTAATTCCCCTTTGTTTTTACCGTGAAAAGTTGTATAGTTAACTACACACCGAAATAATAATTCAAATCCATGAGGAAACAGGAACAGTAGGGGTACCAAAGACAAAAGGGTAGATCCGGGGCTGAGCTTTGAGAATCATGAAAGTTACAAGTCATGTCAGCTGAGGTTGAAAAACAGGTACATGTTTGGTTGCAACCCTGTTGTTCAAACAAGTTTATTCGGCCTGGAGCTCAGCTCACCCACCGGTGATTGTTCCAATAATACTTCGTTCCAATACCAATTCTGGCTCCGGAGATGATATTATATATATGCAATATGCGATCAGTTGAAAGACCCTACTTTCCCTCTTTCAGGTGCAGGATATGGGGGTTAACAACTACTCCCTTCTCAGGGCAGGGATGCTTGCTTGATTTAATTGATTAATTGATGTCGGAGGAGGCGATGACATAAATAAGCCGATCAACTGTTAACTAACTAACTAACCATAGATAACCAGTTAAGTAACTGCTTGAATCGACCAGCAATATATCTCCCCCAAGTATCTGATTCGCTTTGAAAGCTTGCTTCTCAGTAACAAAGTTGATAACCAAAGCCTGTCCTAAAAAAAATTTCGGAACAAGAGCATCCAAGAACGAGGCTGTTAACTACCATCAAAAAGCCATGTGACATCGACAGCTATGAAGGTGGGATTAGTTACAGTTTCGGTCATTGCTTTGGTTATGCGATCTTTTGGGCTGGTCTGTAACAACAGTCAGTCTATGTTTGACAAAGTTGCCTTGCTAGGCTCGCAGCATTGCGGAGCTCTAACCATGCGCATATCCTCCTCCCAGCTCAGGTGTCAAGCTCCCGAAATTTTCAACTAACACTGAGATCCCGATCCATTCGTGTTGAGGCAGGCCAGAAGGGCTGATGGGTGTGCTACCAATTTCCTCAGCCAAAATGGACCAAGTTCTTAGATTCGATGGGGTCGAGCAGATTGACTACGTCAGGTTACCAACTTCATCTCGAGAGATGGCAATGCTTTTTCCTCTTTCTTTCGTAAATGATTCCCTCTCCCTCTCTTCCTTCGTCAAAAAATATCTCCACTCTACCACATGTGCTACAGCGGCTTCCCACCCGTCTCCACACGTTTCCTATCGATCATTCCAAGTTTCACACCCGTGGTGCGCTGAAGCCAACCTCATTGCTTCGTCATCGACTCACTAGAGATATTTGTTCTATCTCTAGAGGGTGGAAAGCACTTCGACTCGACAGGGCGAATCCAACACGCGCAGGCAAGGTCGCATATTTCTCCAGATGGACAAAGTAACGTGCTAGTCCATGCCGTTGAGCGCGAAGCAAAAATGGATAACAAATGTGTAACTATTCATGCAAACACAGAATGCTTTTGTTCTTTGAGACTACCAACATTAGGCAACTTATCATTTCCAGGGATCCTCTAACAATTTCGACGGACCTTTCAAGTCTCCCAAATGGCATCAGTGCTTCGCATCTTGCTTGCTTGCAACTGATGGGTCAAGTTTACGGAACATGTCATATGACAAGCTGTTCCTGCCCGGTGGAAAATCAACCCTTGGATCATTCCGCGGTCCCTAGAATAACTCCGAAACACCCAACCACGCAAGGGTCTGGATTGCTCCTCATTTACATCGGGATGTCGAGACCCTTATTTTTATTTTTTTTAGCCTTTTTCTTCCATTTTTGAAGTCACATTGGGCTTGTTGGATGAACAAGGGCCAACGGCTCTTGCAGCGGTATAATTTAATGCTTGCATTCCCAGAAAATTAGCGTCCTTAATTTCATGCACGGTGTGCTGCGAAGGCCTGAAGGGTGGCTGAATCAAACCAGCCACCCTTTGCCCCATAATTTTATAGGAGCAGCCAATCACCTTCGTATTCACATATTTCCTCCAGCGGGAAGAGCTTAATCTTCTTCCAAAAACTCAACCGTTGTCCTGAAGTCAAAATATCAAAACAAATGGTGATATAGACTCCATCGAGTCGGCTTGATATCCTTTGCCAAAAAAATCCTGTCTCCGCCAGGGATCAAAATGTGACAAAAGAAGAGTGATGTTAGCGTCCATCGGGGTCTCGTCGTCCAAGGTCCCAATTCTCTCGACACAGGGGCTTAAGTCAGAGACCCCCCTGGCGGTCAACGGGTCCCTTCAATTTCAGGTTATTCCGGGGTGGAGCCGGATAAATGGTCCTACCTGCTATATGCCTTTATCCATGGATTGATTGGTTTCCCCGACATTCATGAAGTAAACTGGGTTGGGATCTTGCATAGTCTAGACAAAACCTTTCCCTCTGATAATATTTCATGGCCTGAGTTGAAAAAGCAAACCTGCAAGAATAGCTGCTACCGCTGCTACCGCTGCTGCTGCTGCTGCAACCAAATATGCAGCCGATAAATGTTTCTGAACGTTTCTATTGCCTTTTTCTTTGTTCAAATCTTGTTAATTGCAAGTCTTTCGCTTGATTTACACCTTCCGTGGGGTATCAATGCCGCGGAAAACCATGATTGTGCTTCTCCAACACTCGTGTATGTTTTTTGAAAAACTGATGAAATTTGGACATAAGGGAGCAGACGGGGAAGTTTATTTTGTGGGCGGGGAGGACCAAAGGGAAACGCTATCCATATTTCTCCTTCTTCTGCTTATTACCCCCGCGTTACGACCACTTTTTTACCGGCTCCTAGAGACCAGTTTACCAATGAAAAAGGGGTTCCCCACGAAAATTCTCTGTAACTTTAGTCAGAAAAATGATGAACAAAAAGAACTGGCTATCCTTGCAGAGGTTGCGGAATCTCGTCATTTTTTCCAGCCGACGTCTCGCCTGAAGAAGAATATGTTACCGGATATCCAAGACGAGCTCAAGCAACTTGATCCTTCAGTGATTGGGTATCAGAGGTTAGAAGGAAGCTATCAGCAATCGTTGTGAAACTCAGGTATTTGATATAATCCTCTTTTGCTGGAGAATCGATTGCTGTCCCATCCCGCCGTCCTCAGCCTTTGGAATACCCATAATTCCCCCCTTTTCTTATTTGTTTTATCTGTCCTTGAATGCATTTGGCTCTTTATGGCACTCTCGCAATGCTTATTAATGTTTCTTCTCATGATGATTTCTCATTCTATCCTACTCCGTACTGAAGGACACAGTTAATAACTATGTGTCAGAAAATATAAATAAATCAACCAAGACATCAAGTTTTATTGTAAAACACAGCTTTCCAACACGGTGTTGCAACGAGAAGAAGCCCAAAGTAATAGAATATTACAAAAGAACGAACGGAAGAATCACATGAAGGGGAGGGTAAAAAAATAAAAAGTAAAATAATAAAAATAAAGGGTGAGGTGGGGGGAGGATTTTAGGCAACACGAAATGTCCTATATCCATGCCCGCGCAAGGGCTCGCGAAAAGTTCAACTCGAGGATTGCTGTGTCTTCGGTCGCTCGTTTAGCAAAACGCCATCTTCCTCCCAGAAGGCAGTCTTCTTGTCCCTTCCCTTTATCGACCCCGCAATATCAAACGGGTCAAAGATTGTCACCAGAAAGGGTCTATCATCAATCCAACCGGGTCCACTGAGCTCTGTTTTCCCATCCCGGGCCAAGTAGGTCACATGTGACCGCGGAAGGCAACTGGCAGGAGGATATACGTTCATCATGGCGGTAACGATTAGCATGGGTACACCGTCGAAGCACCAGAAATAAGCTTCGACAGGACCCATCGCAGATCCCCATCCTGCAAAGGTATCAAAAGCGCGAAACACATTCCGAACTGTGACTAAGCAACAAGCCAAGTAGAGGTTTATCAGGACTTTTCGTATTTTTAAATCGCGGATGTCGGCTCTGTGTAAGTGGCGGTGGAAAAAGGCGACAAGGAGGAAAAAGGAGATAAAGATAGGGATTTGCAGGATAATCGACGCCTTGATCATGGTGTTGCCGATATGTACCTTCGTTTTTGAGTTCCCATAATTTGTCGCCAGGGGTGCCCCGGAGGAGGCCAGGGTTTCCACTATAAGATCTAATCCAAGGAAGGTTGACATCACACGTCCTGGATGAATGGGTGACAGCCAGGGTACGTAGTACAGTAAACGACCGAAGATAATTGAGATGATGGCGAGGTATATAGGGCTATGGAATCCATTTGCTCTGTGTTAGAACAACATTCTCGCCCATAAACTATTCGTCGATAGAATTAAAGGCAATTGACGACGCAATTGACTCACGGAGCGCAAAATAGGAAAACCGCTGTGGAGATGAAGAGGTCAAGATTCCCGTAGTGACCGTGAGCCGCCACTTCACGAAGGACATAGCCAATAGCAAAGACCACGCAAATCCATGGCAGCAAAATGCCCATCCGCCACGTCTTATATTTCCTATACAATCAAGTCAGAATATCCAGTGTTCTCGTCGTAGAGAGAGTGCGTAGCCGGTTTCATACATGTTGTTTTGCCATAGGTGCAGGCCTCCTGAAATAAACCAAATAACGGCAAAAACAGTGGGGACTCCTATCACCGGCTTGTACTGGAAGTAGCTGAAACCCTCTGTGACTGACAGTTAGTAAAATTGTTCGGGAATAGGAGACCATATTTCTCCTCCAGAGTCAATTGGAACGTATGCCAGTACCCGGCTTATTCATTTCGAAAATTGCCAATTAAATAAATCCCAAGAAAGGTGATAAGTGTTCGTCAGAATAGCAGAGTAGATAGAGAGGCCTTTATGACAGCGGCATCGCTTGAGAATTGATAGATCGAACGAGAAGAAAACTAAAATGAATGCTCTCTGGAAAGAGACAATTGATACAGAATGATTTCGCCATGGCTGCGACTTGCTGAGAGGTATATATATCCTTCCCCCATCTTGAAAAGAAACTGAAGTTATGAAGCAATAGACGATGCATTCTGATATCCAGTCCATTAGGTCGGCGTATCTAGCCGTATCGTATCGGGAAGGACATCGTTTAGGCAAAAAGCTTCAGATACGACGAAGAGAGAGCAGAACGCCTCACCAAGCTGGCATATTTTGGGACATGAGGAGTCATTCATGATTTCGAGGAGGCAAATGCCAGTGTAGACTCTCAAGAAAAGCTTTGGAGGCTATGTCTCCAACGTGTATTCATTCTAAAGGTAAGCATCTTTCAATCTTTGATGCCGACCCATGGATTAATGAATGGTTGTTAAACAGACAAGGCGGTATCAGCCCGCATCATTTTAACTCCTCATGTTCGTTAACTAACTAGGCAAAATACGCCATACGAAATACGAGGAAATGCGCCAAATGCTCAGGATGAAGCGTATCCCAAAAAGCAACCTCGATTGATCCCTCCAAGCGGCTTATTCTCAAAGCTCGTTTTGAGTCCATTAAACAGGAAGAGAATAGCTGTATACCCGTCTTTATCTGGAGTTCATATCGAGTTCACTTAGCTCGCTGACCATTGCACTGCGCCATGCTTAACTGATGATACATCAAGGTTTGTGTTGAAAAGGGCGACACTCAAAACGAGCACTCCGTGTCTTGTCATTCATAAACACACGTTTTGTTTGTCCCTCGGATAAGTCAACAGTTGTGTACCTATCAGCGTATCAGCCATAGAGTCGAATCTGTCAGCAACGATTTCGTCGGGTGGATCTCGAATGTCACCCTAATATGATTCTGTCGTGTTTCAAGCATGCATGGTTGTCATGTCATATTTTAGTGCGGATTTTGTTCGCGTCTTGCGATTTATGGTTCAAGATCATCAGGACTAAAGTCTGGACTGGAGCGCAGTTGTACTGATGCAGGTTGATCTGCCGTTCCTTTGGCGCCCGAAACCCGGATATGGCATACGAAGGTGTTTTACCCCCGAATTTTATTCCATCCACTAATTTTTGTCACCAGGAAGAGAATATATGATTCGAGAGAGCGCTGCAATGTCTGTTGCATTATCACATTAGATTGGAGGAGGGAGTGCCATCGTTCGCTTCCACATCTGCTACCTCCATTTTGCATCCTCCAAATGTTGACGGTTGAAAATACGCTAGCGCTTGGGTCATATGCTATACGCGCTGCCCAAGTCAAAAAATCCAGGTAGGCCTCTGAACATGCTGTACAAACAGTCCTTTTTTGAATTTTGTCCCTAAACCAATTTTCCTGACGCCTTCTTCCGTTGATAGTATACGTATCAGAAACTCAGGGAAACCTCATAGTTGTATAGTGATATGATCTGGCCAGCCCATACCAGATATGTTGGAGCCTTGATACAGTGTCTGCTTCTTTGGGCGATAGGCTATCTCACCTTCCCGCTGCTCCCCCCTCCACAGGCAGGAAGGGCTGTTGTTGGCAGTTACAATGTCTTGGAAAACTCGGTCAACACTTCCCAAGGCCACCCCGAGTCTGGTACCTATACACCAAGATCTGCAAAAGGATATTCAGCCGAAGGGTTCTTCTGTCGTTCAATCCAGACAAGGCACTGCCCCATCGGTGGGTTGCACGGCACAGCCTTGACGACTTCCGGGTGTCGAACATAGAACCTTAGAATGTCCAGTTCATCCAATTTGGCTGCCGTGAAAATCATCGGTCACCACGGCGCGACGCTGGTATAATAGGACTATAAACCATCACGAGATTCAGCTTGTTTAATCAGCAGCAGAGATAAACAGCGTAGCGTTGACCCACCTTCATTCCTGAAGCATGTCAGAGGACACAAGTATGCCTTCTTCCTCTGACGTCCGAGGCGCGGGGGAATCATGAACGCAACCCAAGGACATTTGCGAGTTTCCTGCCTATTGAGTGCGGCTGTTGATAGGGGCATGGCCATGGTTGATCTCTTCTTTCTCCTATGAAGTTGTGTCACTCTCCACTATCTATTCCTCAGCATCTCCTTGTGTCCTGCCGCTGGGCATTTCATTTCATTTCCATGAAATCCTGCTCTATAGTCATCGGACAAGAGAGCGGTGATAGTGTTGAGCGAAGATCATTGATAATAGGTTGGGCAAATTAAATATATAGGCTCATAGTAAAAAGAGAAGTTAGAAAGGTGAAAATAAAAGGGAAAAATAGTCTTTTGATCTTTTACAAGTCTTCAAAGGAATTAGGAAAAAGTAGATCAGAGTAAAACCATGTTTGACAATGGCGGCTACGAAATTGAAGCCAAAGTTATATAAGTCGACAATGCTAAAGGGTCAACCAGGAGCAAAACCCAAAACCTTGACGCCCAAGGTGCGCAAAAAATTAAAATTAAAATTAAAAAAAAATAAAAAAAGGGGGAAAAGATAAAAGAAAATCCCGGTAAATAGAGCTTTGAATGAATACAACCACAACGCACTGTACCGCAAGGAAATCTAATAATATATATTATGAGGTAGACTAGACCGCTCTAGCCCGATATTAGAACCCATAGAAGGAAGAATATCTGGAGGTTCATGTTAGCACATGCCCAAGTTTAAAATGATAGGTGTTCTTGAAATATAGCAAGGGGCCCTGTGCGATACTAAAAACACCAGGTGACTAACGGGTGAAGATAAAAATCGTGGTCAGTGATACATACCATCAAAACGCCAAACATTTTAGCCACCAGCCATCGATTTCCTGAAACGCGAGACCAGTACTTCAACAGTTCCCTGTGTGCCCCTTGGACGTTATCCACCACGTCCTCCGTATTGGCATCGATCCGCTGGATCATGTCCGATTGCTCGCTAACCATCGTCGCCAACTGCCCGAAAATCCCACCTAGCTCGTTAATCGTGCGCTCGATGGCTTCTATGGCTTCCCCCCGTGCTTGGATGTATGAGTTGGAGGACTGTGCCTCTTCCATCATTAGCATCTGTCGGTCTGAGGATATTCCTCCCTGACTAAAGGGGGTAGAAGACGACGATGGTTCGAGGCTCAGGAGGTCAGAAGAATTGGATTGAAAGGCGCTCGGTTGTGGGCTTCGAGTTCTTGGGGCATTGTAGAGTGGGGAATCTGAGCGTTGGGGATCTAGTGCTGACCGCGACTTGGAAGAGACAGAGGAGACGAAATTTTCTGTTCTTGATCGTGAGGCACGGATGTTTTGGGTTCTGACTTCGAGGACTTCTTTGAAGTTTGCCCCAACGTCGGCTAGTTTGCCTTGGAGCATAACCACAACCTTGGGTATAGAATTTAGCTACCATGCATTACATATATTATATAAGATGGGGAAATGATGAAAGAACTAGACAACATACGTTGTCGTTATGCTCCCCTTCCTGATCGGTTTTACTTCGCGAGGATTTCGGATGTTGGGCGAGTGTGAGAGACTGTAGAGAAGCGATTTGGGAATTTAGAGATGCAAGATCTTGCTTGATGACGCATGTGAGTTCCGAGATTTCAACTGGTCGGTCATCGAAGAGGGTTTTGCGCTTGGCCACTATCAGGATATCAAATCAGTCGATCGACTTCTCCGAAAATATTTTTATATTTTCACCCTGCCTGATATTTCAGAAACACCTGCCGGAAATACTCCGTTCGCGAGTTAACTTACACATAGCTAGCCTTTGCAGCTTTGCCATCGTCCCTGTAATTCCTCTTCCAATCTCAGCTGCTCTTCTTGCGAATTCCGACCTGGCGACTCTTTTCTCCGCCGCTGTTCCGTTTGGAGATCCGCTTGCCTCTTTACGCTGGGCATTTGATAGTAAAGTTTGCCGGTGTGCACTAGCTTTTGAAGAAGTAAGGCGTTTCTGGGCCTGTGCGAGGATAGACTGGAACTCGGGAGTCCGATCCTGGACTGATGTCGAAACTGCCATTGTGGGTGATGGGTAACAAGGTAAAGGGGTGTAGAGTTAGGTTCGACGGAGGACTTCGAGGCAGGACGACTCTCTTAACTTTGCGGAGGGTGGAGGGGCGAAATGCGCACCTCTCATATCCGGGGAATATGAGGGAAGAGAAGCTAGGTGGGGATAAGGAAGGGCGAAGTCGAACTATCGACCTTTCCAATAAAGGGGTTACGTCAAAATAAACGTCACTCGGTTCCAGGTAACTTAGCTTGGATAGGGCGGGATACGTTCGTTATTCAGGGGGACGCAGATCGGCGACTGTCACTTCTTCCGACAGGCAGTGGTGATGATGTGTGCTAAATGAGTTGTTATATACAGGAGCTGGCCTTTTCGGAGATAAGATATATCTAAGATTAAATATCTACGGATAGTTATATCAAGCACCTGGTTGTTGACACCTCTTGCAGTCCCTTTCGGGATGCGAGGAGCTCTGGTCACGTGTTATTCAGGATTAATAGCTTCTCCGAGTTCCTTTCAACATCACGTGTCAATGATACTAGTGGTATCTTAGATGGTAGGGTGGGTTATTCAAATTAGTTTACTTGTTGTACCGCGAAAATACGGCGTCGCGGAGTGGCTGGGATCTGCCTCTAGGCCCTGCCGCCAAGCCGTATCGTCATTTCTTTTGGAGCCAGCTAAATATAGGGCATAATATTGAATGCTGGCGCCGGCTCCCGTGTAACCCCGACCGCCGCGGTAACGTGACAGCAGTGGTGAGTAATCAAGCGCGGATCTTCCCTGGCTGCTTTGAGCTGTGCTGACGCGGCGGAGACATTTCAAGGTTATCATTCTATCCCGGACATCCAAGACCTTCGCTGATGCACTTCGCTGCTGGACTGCACCACTGTGCCGCTGTTGGTGCTGCTGCTGCTGCTGATGCTGTTGCTGCTGTTGCTGCTGCCGTGGATAAAAATAACCCCTCCCCAAACATTCTCCGCTGTAACTAGTCCTCTCCTGTCCTGTTGTTAGTTCCTTTCCCTGTAGTTAAATTAACTTCGTCTACTTTGGCTTCTGTTTTGCATTACTTAGGACTCCCCTTGTGTATGTAATAGTTAGATTTATTTGTTCTTTTGCCGCTTATTTTCTTCTTCTTTTGCTGCTGCTGCTGCTGCTGTTGTTGTCATATTGTGTGGTCTGTCTTTCATTGATCGCGACAACCTGCGCATCCCTTTCTCTACTGAGCATCGCACTTTGGCTTGCGGTGACTTGGTTCTCGATTCCGGCTGACTGCTTGCGCATCCGTCCTTCGCCGAGCCATCCCTTCATTTGACGAAGCAACAGACAGTTTTCCGTCACCAATCCGGTTCGTGAACATCTCGAACTAGTCAACCTCATACATGATTCTTCACAGGAAGGCTAGTTCTTGAAGACAGACTTATATCTGTTTTTGATACCCTTTCGCCATTTCAGTGCGTGTGTTTATCATGTCGGGATATGAGCCCACTCACGGACCTGGTGGAAGGTAAATTCACGTTCCTTCCCCCCCCCCCCCTTTTCCCTCCCCTGTCCAACAAAATTCTCTAAATACGGAACTTCACAACTAACGATAGCAAAGGAGTGATGGAAGTGTCAGTCCATTCTCTAACCCATCCGGAGAGCATCCGCCAGGTCAAGGTCCTTCATTCAAAACCAATGTTCACCGCCAGAAAACAAAACGCTGGGTAAACGCAAAGTCTTATGCTTACGACGGTGATGATTGGGGCGATTGTGGTGATATATACGACGATGAACCTGAACCCGCCATACCTGCTCTACCAAACCAAGCGGCTGCAGTGCTGCCTCAAAATACACAAGAAAATCGGCAGGAAACAGGCGACGAAAGACCTACGCTAGGGAATTCGGGCGAGCAAGAACCTCCTTCAAAGCAGCTTCCGTTCATTCGACCTGCTGATATATATAAACGTATGCAGGAAGAAAAGCAAAGGAAAATAGATGAACATGAGCTGGAGCAGAAGGAAGCAGACCAGAGCATTACTCCCTCCCAACCCCTACCACAGCCTATCCATGATACCTCTGGGGACTCACCAGAGGCTGCAGTGACACCAGACCAGAGGGACAGTGCTTTGAGAATGCAGAAAGCGCCTCAAAACCCTAACGCACAGCAGGTACATGACCAAAACCGTGAATTACCTATAGATACCCAAGAGAACAAGTCCGGATCTCCAGAAGAAAATGCTTCAATAAGGAAGCCGGATTCGTCCACAGCACGTCCTGGAATACAACCTGTGGCTGGGCTTCCAGGTTCACCCACGGGTGCATCAGGTCTTCAGGACAAGGAAAACGTTCAACCAACTCAAGAGAACCAGGAACAGCAACCTGCAGCGGATGCCTCTCCCTTACAGCATAACACATCTATTGGATTCCGCTCTGTGGTCCATCAAGCCTTCGATGCGCCTACCCAAACTCCAAGTACTCCGGCGGGCAGTATACTCAGATCAGACAGTGGGAGTACCTCTATTGTTAGCCCAATAATCAAACCAAATACTTCTTCCGTGTTTGAAAATGGGCGTGGGGTAGCCGCTGACCAAACTCCAACCATTGTTGAAGAGCCTGCTGAATTGAAGCCAGGTCACAGGCGGAGCATGACCCCCCCACCATATTCAGGAAATGCACCTGCTAGAAGACCTGTTGTCGAATCCGAAGTTGATCCCGCTGAATCCCAACTAGGCGACTTGTCCGAAGGACCGGATGGCCCATCTGAAGCTTCTCCAGCTGGTGTCCATGCCGGGCTAGAGTCTAGCTTGGCTTCTCCTACGAAATCTGATCCGTCCACTCCCAAATCGACTACAACACCACAACCATCGGTTCCAGAGAGTTGGCCAGCGGTTTCTGAACAGAACCCACTACCTACTTCTTCATCTGGAACTGAGAGCGCTTATTCAAATCTCTCGTCCGCTAGGCCTGATGTTATCGAATTGTCAGAGGCTCCTCCATCAAGCCCTAGGGCCCATGATCCTCATATGCCAGCAGCTCTTAACGTGGAGACAGACAAGCGCAACTCAGAGATCATTGTTATTGCCCCTTCCCGAGAAAATATTTCACCTCCAGCTACCGAGATCACATCCCAAGATTTCAATGACCGGCTACGGGATGAAATTATCCAGTCCCTGACTCCAAGGGCTTCAATAGTTATTCAAGAGGACGTTCAGTCGGCCAATGCTCCTGGCTCCAGTTTAGAAGCTAACGCCCAATCTCAGCACAAAAGCATAATGATTCCAAGCAAATGTGAAAGCTTTTGGAACGAGAGTGGGGACACCTCGTCTGATAAAACTCAGCCCATACCACTGTATACAGCGCCTCATTCCGATATCCTCCCAAATTCTTCTGGGGTGGAAACAACTCCTGTGGCCGTAAGTTTCCCTGTCCCTGAAACTGGGTCTTCTCCTGTCAATCAACAATCGCCTGCTTCCAAGTTGTTTAAACGCTTTTCTTGGGAAGAGCCGTCCGCTGATGGTAATGAGGAATCTCAGCAATTGTCAATAAATCCCGCTACTTCTGAGAAGTCTACACAATCCCCCTTGGACAGTAGCACACCAACTGGTTCAGAACGGCGGAGCGGAGATTTTGACCAACAGCCTGATCATAGCCCAAATGATCCAAATGGCAGTGAGACAACTCCGATCCAAATCCCCACAGAACAAGAGCCCTCGTCCGTCCAGTCCGATGATGTTCCGTCCGCTTATCTTGCATCCGGGGATCCTTCTAGCTCCCCTGTGCAAACGACATCTCAACCCCCAGGGGCGGAAGATCATAAATTACCAACATTCCGCCAAATTATGGCAATGACTACAACTGCCGAGAAGGTCAAAGCATTTCAGCAAACAAGAGAGAAGTTTGCTGGAATGGATACTGGCCTTGCCGCCTGGATACAAGCAACAGCCGACTCGTATCCGGACCATGCTGGGTTAGTTCAACGCAACGGAACACTTCCTGCAGGAACGACACTCACACACAGGAACACAATCCCACGAAACAAGTTCCCCAAACTCTCCTCTCTTGGTAGCATTTCCCTCCAAACTTCCCACCTGGAAGGGTCACCCACGACACCGGGGCATACAAGACGTGCATCTGGCAGTCAGCTTGCTGCCAAAATGCACAGCCAGCAAGTGCAGGCCAAGGGCAAGGATCTACTGCACAGCGCTGGCGTTCTTGGCGGGAAAGCCGGTGGGGCGGCAAAGGGTCTTTTTGCAAAGGGGAGGAGCAAACTCCGACACAACAGTGGCAGTACTGATAAGGTAGATACTTGATCTCATTTTTTGAGATTTGGTGTGATCCACAGGAGGTTCAATCAGGGATTTTCTTGCTCTTTTATTTTTCGTCATTCGGGCGCTAAGTTTTCCACACTTGCAATCAATTTGAGCCTACTGTTCTGTCTTCTCTACTTTGCATACCTATCATCAACTTGTAGTGAGGATCCGATAGTTTTGACCGCCAATCCGCGCGGCCATTGTATGACACATGTGTTCAAAGCCATCTGTTGTTTTCCATCCTTTCCACTCTTTGGTCTCTGAATCTAATCCCTTTACGTGATTGTAGGTAAATGCCCACGGAGCCCCAACGCAGCCCAGGCCAAACTCCACTCCAAGCTTCGACGGGCTGCAAAGTGTTGCAGGAACCGTCCACGATGGTCAAGTCTCAAAACTAAACCCTAGATTGCTATCGCTCAAACTAGATCCCTCGACGTTCTCTAGTGATATGAGAACTGCGTGGAAAGCGCCTCAGGCATCTCCCTCTTCCCCTAAAACGGTAATTGCGGGGCCTGATTATGAAACTTTATCAGAATCTGGGAAAAGAGTCTCTTACGTGTCGTCTAGTCCTCCGGGCTCTCGTTCTCAGAAATCCGTTCACAATGTTGCTAGTAGTGAAACGGGCGGGTGGGAGTCTACGTCTACCGGCAGGGATCCCTATACGGCGCGGGAAAGCGATAGTGATTTGAAAATTGATACCCCCGTGGAGACTGGCAATAAGCCTCCGTCAACACCAGAAACAGCGAATGAAGAGGCGCATGGAGAATTCCAAGAAGATACCCAAGAAGTGACCCGAGAAGATGCTGATCAAGAACCCCAACCAATCAGCCCTTCTATTGGTGGACAAAGTCTACTCATTTCCGCGGGACTATCAACTGACCGCAGAGGCTCATCCACGAATGTGTCTGATGATGATTCCGGCTCCATCGGGCCGCCAGTCGAGGAAGCTCGTGCCATTCAAGTCATTGGTCGCAAGGCAAATGTGATTCAGTCCGAATTGCGCGCATTTAGCTCGCGCATTATTGAGGTGGGGAGAAGTTGGAATTCGTCGAATGGTAGAACGCCTAGATTGGCTCCGGTTGATGGGCGGGGAGGTTCTCCGGCTTCGAATGAACGACAGGGGGATCCGCTATCTCCACGTACGACTGCCTCAGTTCCGGTCGAAGGGTACGGAGAACCGCCGGCTTCGCAAACACCTAAAGCAGCTTCGGTTGAAGAGTACGGAGAATCAGCGCTTCCACAACCGTCTAAATCTGATCTGACTGAAGGGCAGGGAGTATTGCCTTCTCTACAAACAACTTTATCAGCTCCGGTTAAAGGGCTCGGAGAATCGCAGCCTCCGCAACCATCTAAATCAGCTCTGGTTGAAGAGCCTACAGAATTGTCCCATTCACCACCAACTGGTACAATTGGTCATGAATATTCCAGTTCCTCGCAGTTTCCACCACCAATAGCGCCAACCCATGAAAATGTCGTTCAGAACGTTCAATCACACACCGCAGAAGGGGAAAATGTCCACCCATCTGAGTTGGAGCAGAATAAGGATGCGACGCGGGTGGTTTCATCAGCAAGTCTAGCTTCGGCTAAAGTCGATGAAAATGTGCAGAGTGTTTCAACTAATGCAGATGATATATCAGTTTCACCAAGAAGCCCACCACCTCAGTCACCAACGGCTACCAAGGCCAAGGCACTACCTTCTTTGCCTGGCCTGTCAAGGGGATCATCAGCCGATGTGCCGGAAGGTCATGAGCCTCTTGACACAACAACTATATCGTCGAAGCATTCGAGTCGGGCCACGGTGCATGACCAAACGCAACCAGAAACCGTCAAATCTGTTCGGGCGCATGATAACATACCAGATGCGAACGCTGCTGCTCATCCTGCTGCTATGCCGGATTCAACTACCCAACACCAATTCAGAAAATATCAGCCTTGGACCAACAATTCCAATGGAACCCTACCTGCTGAATCCTCCGTTCAGCCACCCTTTCTAACCCGGCATCCTAGTCAACCTTCCATCAGTCCCCAAGAACGACTAGCAGATCAACAGACTATTCCTATCACAGATTCACGCTCATCGGTTCAGCTCTACCGCGAGTACCTTCCTAGAGGAAATTACCTATCAAAGCCAGCAACGTTACAAGAAGAACCGCGTCCAGGCTCGGCCATCGCAGGTTTTATGTCCAAGGCACACTTTAGCCGCCATGCTGAGCGACGCGGGAGCACTACAGGACAAGCTAATGAGAGAAGCTGGAGCAGTCGCTTTCAGTCATTTAGGGCCGATTCTGACAATTCAAAACCTCGAAGCGTGGCAGCTGCCGAGCCGGTGCCGTGGAAACGTGCTGCGTCGGATCCCAATACTGGATCACCGGGTAACAAGATGAGGTTTTCCACTAAATTTTTCCTCGGCCACAGCCGCCTTTCTCATATGGACGATGAACTGAAGAAAAAGAAATCAAGAGTTGGTGTAAGTGTCCTAAGATGGGGTTTACCGTTCTTATTATCTTGCTAACGTCAGTGTGGTTTAGGGTTTGTTCAGCCGCCATTCTAAAACCGCAGACCCCCTTAAGGCAGCCTCAAATCTGTCGTTTGCTCCAAATCAGTACGAAGTGGAGATCACGGCCGGTTCGCAGCCGCAGCCACATTTAAGCGGACATCCCAAAACTATGTTACAAATACATGAACAACAGCAAGCTGTCCAACCTCATATTCTCACTAACCAAGGACAACAGGCCGACCGCTTATATCAAGCTCTCGGTTCTTCGTCAATTAAGCCTTCTACTGTTGGTGGAAATGGTCATCAGGTGTCCCAGCATGGCGGACTCGGATTGGTGGCTCCTCAGCCGCCTTCTACCGGACAAGATACGTCTCCTCGCCGTGGCAGCCAGCCCGGAAATTCTCAACCATACACAGGCTATCTTCATGTACGCTCTCAGAGCCCAATGTCTTTCACCCAATTCCAGAGCCGTTATGGAGCGAGAACAGATGGTTCCGTTCCATTGACTCGAACTGGCACCACTGACATCGATCCGACGCAGTATCCACTCCCAAACTCCGCTGCTAAATCAACAGTCATTTCTCCCCAAGCCGAAGGACCACAACATCCACACCCAAAAAACCATAGCAATAGCCAACTGGTGGATGTGCGTTCCACGAGTCTGGTGCAAATATCGAAGACCAGGTCATCTGCACCAGTCAACGGTACATTTTCTTCTAATAAACATGCCTCCTTAGCACCTATGCTTGATTTCTCTACGCAGATGGAGCCAGTCGAACTCCCCGTCCCTGGGGATGACTCGAGTGAGGAAATTGTCATGTCCAGTACCACATATCCTGGCCAGGAGTGGCAGCCAGAGTTCTATGCAGACGAGTGAGGATTCCACGTCTGTCTGTATATTTGAGTTACATACCTAAGTATATTTCCACACTATTAATATATATTTTGATACCCGGTCACGGAAGCTTGTTGTACCTCTTAATGCAAACGATGTTTTGCTTTCATGTTGTTTACCCAGTTTGCAATTTCACCCTTTCCCTAGAGCGTTGACGCTTCATATCTTCGGTGTGTTTTAATGTCTACCTAGACTATACGTCCTATTTTGGATCTATATTCAGCTACCCGCCTCTCAGGTTTTCTTTGGCCTTTGAATTTCTTTAGATCAAGGGTGCTTGATGCACCTATATACATCTTATCACAGCTTAACACAGCCAGTTTTGTTTCATATCACTTTTCTTTTCTTGTTTCTTTTCAGCAATGGTAACTACCAGCTGCATTTCTCTGTGGATGATCTTAGCCTGGTGCTCGCTCAATCTCGCTTACATTTTCAGACTCAAAAAATTGGCATAAAGGAATCATACTCTTTACCAGAATCGCACTTCTTGTATTAAACATGCCCCAAGGAATTTTCCAGTAGTTCGTGAATAGTCGCAGGAAATGAATTCGCTTTTTCTCCCAGCTATGAGGAATTGGTGGCCAATTCCAATCAACTCTCCCACAAAACATTTCAATCATACATTTGAATAGTCTTGTAGCATTGAACCGTTGGAGATCGCATTTTTTCTTCTTCTTCTTCTTCTCTCTCTTTTTCTTTCTTTGTCATTATGCAACTTCCTTTTCTCCAATTTGGAAATATCTTACTTTCACACTGTCCAAGCGCAGTGAAACAGGCTCTCTACTTGGAACTCGAAGAAATACCGGGACACGACATTCTCGATCTGGCTGTCTCGAGCTAGTAGACAGACCAACGAGAACGCTTTCAAGCAGCCAAAAATTGACCGAGACACTAATATGAAAGAAGGCGAATCAAATGTTGGAGCGCGAACAGAGTGGGAGAAAATCTAGAGAATTAGATCTATTTGTTTTAGATTCGCTCATCCTATATTGCTAAGGTTTTTCTATCTATATCTCGAAATCTATCTATGTCTTCGTCGAAAACAAAATGCCAGAAAAAAAAATCCTTGTTGTTCCTCTGCACCGAAAAATTCCCGAAGATACACTAAGCGCACACAATATAGTGACGGACAAAGTCATACATGCTTGTTTATAGAAAATTAATTATAAAAAAATAGGTGGGGAAAGAAGAGGAGAGAAAAGAAAGGTATCAAAAAAACCATTCAGCATTGAACATAACCGTCACCGCCAATCATCTATAAACCCCGGATCCATGCAATCTATAGTCGCTCAACGCATCAGACATTACGTACGACGTGGGGAGAATTCGAACCATTTCTATTGGAACGGAGAACGCATTGAAAACTTTTGCGTATGTGCAATTGGGTTTGCCATCTGAGACAGATATCAATGTCGGTCCAGCACGGTTCTAACCATGAATGACGTATCAAGGTTAACTAAGCCGGTTTCAAGAGGCCGTACATGTCGCTATGCAGCACCTAGAACCATCTGCGAGTTTTGTCGAGATTTCTCAGTCGCTCATGGATGGCCTTCAGTTCTTCCGTGCGGTCTTTCTCGCCCTTTTCCAGCATCGAGATGTGTGCGTCTTTCAGCTCCTCGAAGTCTCTGTCGAGTTTGTTGTGCCACGGATAGAGGACGAATACTTGGAAACAGAGAGCTGACGAACCGATGACGAAGTTGGTGAGAGAGAAGCCTCGAGTGATTAGCATGGTTGGTATTAATTTGCGAAATTATCTATTAAGCGATTGGCGACTGGTTAGCTGTGGTTGTTAGTTATCGCTTTGCGACTGTGCCCCATGGTTTTCTAGACGCCGCGCTGAGTTGATATGTAGCAAGATTAAATATACATACATTTGTTCGGCTTCAACGGTTCAGTGAGCGGAAAATAAGCCAAAGGGTAGACCGGTGTAAAAGACTTGCTTACCCCTACACAACTTTACTAGGTTTTTTTTTTTTTTTTAAACAAGAAGAGGGCGGTGGAGAGAGCATTTATACCAATTCCGTCGTACGCCGGAATTTGTTGCCACTCGAGATTGTACCGTGGTGCTGCTGGGCAAACCCAGTTTAACTTTGGTTGGTTGGGCTATGTACGAACCGCACGCTTTTCCGCCGCTGCAGGATAGTAACTAGTTATCAACCAGAGCCACCTAGTTAATTTAACTAAGCTTTGTCAGTGTTATAAGCAACATCACCCGATTGTCTCCCCATCATAAAACTTCTTTATGACCGTAAAAGAACATAATGGCAGGTCAACCCTAAGTTTAGATCCCCAGCAGCGGCATTCAGGACAGCGCCAGATTGCCCGCCTGTGATTTTCGAATTCCCTCCGGGTTCAAACAGTATGCCAAAGCGGCATGCCGATCGATGTTCGGGATGCCGATCAACTAGTTAACAGTTCGTCAGTTGCTATATAGTTATATGTGTCCCTTTTCGGGTTGGTAGAAACAATCCAGTTGAGACACATGGTAAGAGAGCAGATATTAACGTAATCCGCCCGCGAGCCATTCAACCCACCGAGTCTGGTCAGCAAGTCCAAAGGGCCTTTGATTTGATTTGATTTTATATATATATATATATATTCACTGGCCTATTTCAACATGTGAAAATGCCATCAGTGAAAGATATAACAAAGAACCTCTATGGAGATAGAAGAAAGACCTGAACTCATGATATTATTCCACTTTCAAAAAAGCAAGAAATGCCTTCAATTTGTGCAGCTACATACAATACACTCTTCTACAAAGTTTCGTATTCAAACCCTACTTGATTGACTCAATGGCAGGCCTACAAGAACCGGTCTACATGGAGATTCAACTAAGCTAAATTAAAGAAAATCTGTCAGTTTAGTAGATTTTATATCTGAACAATTGAAAATTACTTTCCCAACTGATATTTATTAAAAATATAACTAATCATCTTTTCATTATGTAGAATGTTTCCTTTACTTCTTTTTACATTAATAAGAACTAAGTTTATTAGCTGAGAAATGCTATACAAAGCTCAAACGCTGCTATTTTAAATATTATATTTAAGACATAGTTAAATATAAGAATAGAACAATTATTTCAAATTAATTCAAAATGTTATTTAATATAATTACTCTTACTACTAAGTATGAGATTCAGATAACTAGTTAGTTAATAATTTTAATAAGATTAAATTTGCAATAAGACTGCATATAATTATTAAAATTATCATCAACTATTAACTAGTAACTAGTTACTGAATAACTACTATGATTAAGTAAAGCTTTTAATCTAAAAATTAAAAATAAAGTGATTATAATTAAAATAAATAATATACTAAACTGAGTTTTGTCTTTATATATTATTCTTAAAAATTAAATATTCAAAAATATTAATTTAAACAACATTCAAATAATAACTAAATTAATATTAATTTGTGCTATAAATTCATATAAAGTTGAGACTTACATACTTCGTTATATTTAAGATGACTAAAGTTATTTCATTTTATATATTAATATATTTATTTTAATTTTTTAGTAGTTTTTAAATATTAATGTTTTTGTAACTTTGAAGTATATATATATATATATATATAATAGTTTAATTAAGTGATGAATATGATTTAACTTCATTGTTATTAGAAAGTTTAATTTTCTAACAATCTATTTTAAGATTTTATTGAGAAATCTTAAATATTTCAAGCATTGATAATAAATTTAAAGCTAGTTGCTAGAATAATCTTATTTAAATAAAATTAGAATTATCTAAAGATTTTACATCTTTATTTTTTTAATTAATTAATTTACTAACTCTTAGCCATTTTTCATTCTGTAAATAACCATCTAGTAATTCATATTGAACTTATAAGCACATGAATAGGATTAAAAGTCTTATAAAAGCCCTCTCCAAGTTGTAAAAGATTTTGATTATTAAAACGAAGTAATATCAGAATATATCTACTGCGAGTGAGAAAGAGTCATTGAATTCAACACAAAATTTGTTAATAAGAATTAAAGCTACTCGGTACTGAGTGTGCTACTTCATCTACGAAGTCTGTTGAATTGCTAGTTCATGCAGTCGTTCATTACCTTCTTTCTCAGTGTCAAGATCATGCATTTTAAGTGGAACCGGCTAACCCCTGATTAACTAATAATTTCTTTCGTAACCAAAAAGCTTGTTCACCAATCTCATGATCGGGCTATTCTTATTCCGCCCTGACCCGTACGGAAAATCTTCCATTTTTGCGATCTTTTTTTTTTGTGTTTCTTCTTTCCATCTATTCAACAATCTTCTGGTGACCAGAAGATTAATTGCCCCGCGTACAAAGGCATGAGTGCGTGCCTTCGAAGAACCCGTGACCCGAGTTCCGCGAGTGCCTGAAGAGATAGTTACGAGATGTCGGATCTGAGCGTCCGCGAGACGCAAGACAGCCGCCCACGAGTCCCCTGCCCGGTGAATGTCCTTCGCAGCGCCTGAGAGCACTGCCTTGTCTGATATAGACGTGAATTTTTAGCATGGAGTGAAACGAACCATCTGTGGCCATAAAAGCTGGATGAAATTCGCAGATATTGGCGAGCAGGGCAGAATTCGAGAAAAACAGTGGTTATTCACTTAGTTACTGGATTCTACGCTATTCTCGTCTGATAGGGTTTGAGGAGGCATAGTAACCGGGTTACAGGGTTACAGCGTATTGAAGATTGGGAACTGGATAACTAGTTAATGCTTGTATTATTAATTTAGAGACTTAGCTGGTCTACAGATGATCGTACGAGAGAGCAATTGTTTATGGAACGCCATTAAGAAGACATGTCGACGAATAAACCGCCTTAACCATCGGTATCTGGGAATTAAACAGGGTGCTTAGAACTGGTCGCAATCTCCGTACTCTAATATAGAACTTAGCGAAATATAATATAACATCACTGCGGTAAGAAATCGCACGCTTGCTCGAGTATACGAAGATAAACAAAACCCATCCCTTATGTCCCCCGGAACAAGAACTGCATATCCTCCGGTGTCAGTTTCTCCAACGCCTCGCTCTGGTCCTTATTGATCGTCCCCCTGATCATATTGGCTTTCTTCTCTTGGAGAAGGACCATGCGCGATTCCACTGAGTCTTCGATGCAGAGTCGGGTGATAACACATGGCCGCCGCTGGCCGATCCGATGACATCTATCTGCGCTCTGCCATTCTGCGGCTGGGTTCCACCATCTAAAAATGATTGGAGTGTTAGTTCTGAGCGACACAGCAAATCTATCATCACGTCATAGAAGGGATAGCAGGAATACATACGGATCAACGATAAAGACTCTCGACGCTTCCGTGAGATTCAACGCGACACCCCCTGCTTTAAGAGAAACAAGGAAAACCTCGACGTCGACATTATTCATAAAGTGTTCAATGGATTTCTGGCGCTGGGCTGGGGTCATACTTCCATCCAACATGACCGTGTTAAACCCAACTCGCCGCAAACGCCATTCAACCAACTGGAGCATAGATGTAAACTGCGAGAAGACTATTGACTTGTGCGTCTGCTTCTTACTGCGCAGTTTGAACAGATCGTACACGAGCATTTCGATCTTGGTTGACGACGTCCAATTTTCCATTTTGATACGGTTGATAATCGAATTTTTCTTAACATGGTCCTCCTGTTGTTCGATATCTGGCTGCTCAAAGTCAATGGAGAGCGGGATGTGGCAGCGCGGACAGTCGGGTTCTCCGCCCTCGTCGAACGACCGGATGTAGTCCTTGGCACATTGGCGGCAGAAGTCGTGGTGACAACGAGACCGTATCGGTTCCTCAGCGGGTTCATCACAGATGCCACAAACGAGAACGTTTTGGCCTCCTTCAGCGTGTTTCTTCAAAATTAAATCTGGGTGGTTGGCGACTTGGCGCATTTGCATGATGAGACCGAAAATGTTTGCGTAGTTGTTTAACATAACACCTCGACTGACATATGTATCGAATTGTCGACTAGTGTTGGTCATAATACTGGAAGAAAAGTCGCGTTCGATTTCTCCAAAGAATTCATTGTGAAGTATCACCCTTTAATACATGTTAGCATTCGCTTCCACCCACAATGTCTTAAGTTTGTATTCTCGTACCGTTTGGGTGGGAGCTCCATAGAAGACGTGTGATCCTTTTTAACGCGTCGGAGCATGATTCTATCGGTTATGAGTCTCAATTTGTCGAGGCCAGATTTCCGAGCCTCTGGTGAGTCCGATTCGGTGACTTGAATTTCGTTAGAGAAGGTGTTACGGTAGGCCTTTGGAGCCACTTACTTGGATTGAGAATTTCCTGATTGAAAATGGAAACATGAGAAAAGCCACTGCAAGGAGTTAGAATCTGATAAATACACATTACAAAGGCTTAAGGTGAGAAATACCTGTGACGACAGTGGGTGCATCTCTTTTCTGCATCCTGAGACCAGTGCAATTCCTGACACGGACACACCTTACAAAGGTAGCATGCAAATGGCTTGATATCCAGAAACCGCAGAAGAGAGAAAAATTCTCCAATTCGGTTTTGGACAGGAGTACCAGAAAGACACCATTTATAGGTCGACTTCAGGGCAAAGCAAGCCCTGGCCACGCTTGTGGTACGTTGCTTGTCGTAGAGTTAGCTAAGCTCGTCCTAGGAAATATGGTGTAGAGCTTACTTACCTTGATGCTATGAGCCTCGTCAAGGATTAGGCGATGGAAATGGATTGAATGAATAACACCTAAAACCGTTAAGAATGTATTCACTTAAGAAGAGCAGGGTACGTTGGGCATACTGTCTTCCTTCACGAGGCCATCATTTCTTTTCCAGCCCTTTACCTCCTTGCGATGCATAGATTCAAGACTAGCGTCTTACGAAAAGCGGTCAGCAATGAAAAACAGTTTTTGTTGATGAACAGATAAACTTACAAGATATCATGATCACGTCGTAGGCCTTTAGCTGTTTCGCTGAAAGGTGTTTGACTTTCGAATTGGACCCATGGTGCACAAGGACTTTCAATTTACCGTCCGTGTATTGCTAGTAATCCCCGAGTTAATAAAGAGTCAGACAAGCATTTGCGCGTCTAACATACCTCGATTTCCGACTGCCACTGCATGAGAGCAACTGGAGGCACTACGACTAATGACGGCTTGCCAACAGGGTAATCAGACATCAACAAGGACACAGCCTGGATTGTTTTCCCCATTCCCATCTCATCTCCAAGTAGCCCGCCTTTCCACTGTAACTTCTCTTGCTGCATCATCCAGTTCAATCCTTCCAATTGGAACGACTTCAATTTCCTGGTGATGCCTGGTGGTTGCGGGGCTGGGGTAGGAGTGATAATTGGTGTTTTCTTCAATTCATCCCACATCGTTTTGATAATTGGATGTTGATTCTGAAGTTTTCTTCGTTCGCGAAGTGCCTACAATTCGGTTAGTTTGCAGGAGGATCTCAATGGGAGGATAATCCTTACGCGTGCACTCATTCGGGATTCTTCAGGAGTTTCTGGATATATGCGCATGCGGCCCATGGAGCCCACGCGGCGAACGCGGCGATGACTTGGAGCCGTAGTTCTGGCGCGTGCTCGAAATGGTCTGGTGGTCGGAGGAAGCGGAGCAGCAAACTCATCGATGTCCACGTCAGAAGAGTCTTCGTCACTCGAGCCACTCTGGAACGCGTCCATCTCATCTTCGCTGCTGTATGGGTTCGACAAATCAGAATCTGCCTCCGACAAAGAAGATCCTTCACTGTCAGCAATAATATCTTTGGATACACCCTTCCTCTTGCAGCCGCGATTGGTGTCCATGGGGTTCATGGCTGGTGCGAGAGGCTGATGACCAGCCTTGCTACGAGTCACACGGGTCAAATTAGCCTTTGGCCACGAACACAGCTTGTCTTCATTGTCAGAAGGAGTGTCGGACAAAGATTCATGGTCGAATTCGTAATCAGTGGAGTTGTTAATTTCATGGGAGCATTTTACTCTTTTCGAGCTGGCATCATTGTACTCTTCTGCCTGTACCGCACGAGCTAATGCTGCATCTGGGCTCTCGTCGAGTGAAGAATTCCCAATAATAGACTTAGTAGAACGTTTCGTGCCGGCTGAGGTTTTCCTTAGAGCGAATGCACTTGACCGTAGTTGAAGAGCACGGGCTGATGCGCTGACACGTTTGCTCCTAGGATTGACAGGTTCTGCTGGAGTACCATTTACAGTTGTAGCAGGAGTAGAGTATCCGTTTGTTGTACTCTGGGCACTTCCATCTGTTGAAGATGAAGGTGAACCAAAAGAGGACTTATTTTCTATGGCCACTGCAACCATGACGGCCGGTTTTATATCATTATCATTTCTGGCACCTCTATTCGAGGACTCAGCCCGAGTACGAGGAGTTATCAGGTGTCCATCAACGGAAATGTCTCTGTCGGTAAGATCAGAGACAACAACACTGGGATTTAGGGACGAGGATGATCTGGTTTGCCGACTTGAGGCACGTTCTCTCAGTGAAGTCGAGTATCCCCCAAGAACTGATATCATAATTGGATTGTTTGTTAGTTTTGATCTCAAGATTGAACTGTACGTGTTGTACAACTTCATTCTCGACTATTAAAGGAGGGACTCTCGCTCACTGTTGTATGGGCCTGAGGAGTCTTCCACCTTTTTGGAAGAATTCCCTTTCGCCATCGAATCAACCGCAGGGTATTCGGAATTAAAAAGAAGTCCAAGAAAATTTACCAAAATGGAGATTAACGAAAGACTCAAGGTTGAGAGTAGTGTTGGTTTCCAAGATAGATCCTATGGCTGATTGAGATGAAGAATTGTGTTATATGAGTGCAAAGTTAGCGGGTAGTTAACTAGCTAATTCACCTACTAGGTTAGTGATGCATTCATTGACTTTGGATGCTGACAAACTTTCGCCTCAACAATACCCAGGTAAACAATATCCAGGTATATAACACTGCTGCCTGGCTTCTTCCAAGGTTCTTTGTCTGCAGTTGGCGCCTAGGCTAGGCTTTCTCAGCTGTGTTCTGGGAACTCTTGAAAATTTAAGACTTGGGACTGTTCCCCTTCCACGAACTAGGCCAAGATCGTCAAAGATCTGGCAAGGCACAGTGTCTGCCAATCCAATCCAGCAGAATACGGCCTAGCGAATGACTAACTGTTGCACCGTCGGTCGGCAACTAGCCTGTCGCAACAGAGACAAGCGGAATTGGCGTGTTGAAAGGGCGGGTTCTCGCACTGTCCCATCTGTCTTTTCTTTTCCCCCAGGTCTTGAACAACGCGTTGGCAAAAACGCGGCACGAAGTCACGTGCACTGGCTGGTTCAATTAAACCCTTTTCGGCCCGACTGAGACGAAACGCAGCATCGAGGAGATTGAAGTTGCAGAACACTGGACAATCTCACGAAGAATTCAGGATGTAAGTGGTTATTTGCTCCTAATATGGTTGGGACTTGTTGCTTAGGTTTATAGGGCGCAAAGACGGCAGCGTACCCATATCCACGGACCGTAAGTAGAAACCCGCCGAGTTTACCTGCAAAGGGGCTACCGAGCAAATACTAACTAACAACTTGTCTACCACATGAAGGCATTCCGCCCTGACGGATTTCCTGGCTGTACGTTGTACCCGGACTTTGTCACTTTGTGTATATATGTACATACATGTATATATAATCTCCAACCAAGTGCGCATTTGACTGATCTCTTCCCTAGTCCAACAATATCTCTGCGGCAGAAATCCGCAACAACTACGAACAACGTCTGAGGCAGGCTCTCCAACAAAATGGTCAGCAAGCCAATGGCACTGAAGACAACAGTAGCAGTAATGAGGGGGGAACGGCTCAGGATGAGGAGACGTCAGATGTTGCTGTTGAGACCCAAAATAGACGAAAGCGCAAGTCTCAGGCCGCACTGAAGGCCATGAAGGCCGCGAAGCAGCAAAAAGTCCAAGGAGAGCAAAGTGATGATGCAAAAATACTTAACTCCATGGTTCGTGGCAAGAAAGCAAGTCACAAGGTGCCTGGCCAACTTGAGAACTGCGAATCTTGCCAAACACGCTTTACGGTTACCGCATACAGCAAAGCTGGTCCAGGAGGTGGTCTCATGTGTTCCCCTTGCTCGAAACTCGTAGACCTTCGGGACCAGCAGACCAAAAAGGCATTTGCGAATAAAAATAAAAAGGGCCGTCGCCAGAATGTTAGCAAGATTCTGGACGGTATTGCCCAGCTTGGTGCAACCAGCCTCGTTGAGAGCTGTATCAAAGTAAGTCACGATTTCATCTTCGTGATTCCGATCTCAAGATTTATATATTTATTGCTGTTTCCGTATATAGACAGTTGCAGACCATATCGACAATATCGAGGAGTTGGGCGATCTCCCGCCCGATCTTGTCTTGAGACTTAGCCACATTCTATCCAAGCGACGAGCGTTGAATCCACTAACTGTTGATCTTTTCCTGCGTGGAGACGTTACTGTCATTGACATATATGATTGCGGAAGTATGCTTTCCCCTTTTACCACGACTAATAGTAACCTCGCTAAAAATAAGACACGACAGAACTGGAAGAAGATGATTTTCAGAAGATATTCTCTACCATGCCATTTCTCGAGAGAGTCAATCTACGTTTTGCAGGTCAGCTGAAGGATAAGCAGTTGGAGTATATGATGGAACACAACAAAGAACTCAAACACCTGCATCTCGACGCCTCCAACCTGATATCAAACGGATGCTGGCAAAAATTGTTTATAACATGCGGTTCGAAGCTCGAAAGCCTCAAACTGTCTAACCTAGACTCCGCGCTTGATGACGAGTCGATAGCTGTGATGGCTGAACACTGCACCAACTTGTGTTGCTTGAAGCTGAAAACCTGTTGGTTACTAGGTGATGATGCGCTCAGTTCCATCGCAAAGCTTTCCAAACTGGAGCACCTCTCTCTAGAATTTATGAAAGAGACATCCTCCAACGTGCTTCTGGACATGGTCGACAAACTCGGACCCAGTCTTCAAACTTTGTCACTAGTCAGCTTCAAAAACGCCGAGGATGAGATGCTAGACATGATCCATCAACGCTGCAGACGTCTTTCCAAACTGCGTTTCGCAGACAATGACAAATGCACAGATGCATCGTATTCCCGCCTCTTTACCGACTGGGATAACCCACCTTTAACCCACGTCGACTTTTCCAGCACACGTGACGTGGACAACAGGAACCCCGATGGCCCCGAAGAACCCATCGGCCTAGCCTCAGCAGGCTTCACGGCGCTGATGAATCATTCCGGAAAATTTATCGAGGCCCTCAACATCTGTTCGTGCCGGCATATTTCGCACAAGGCGTTATCGGAGGTGTTTGATGGGGAGCAAAAGTACCCCTGCTTGAAGGAGTTTGATATCTCATTTCACACGTCCGCGGACGACTCTCTTGTGCTTGGCATTTTTCGGTCATGTCCGGCTCTGAGGAAGGTTATCGCGTTTGCGTGTTTTGGGATTCGCGATGTCAAGGTTCCGCCTGGCGTGGCACTTGTTGGGGGGTTGAATGCGCACCATACGGCTTTGCAGGAGGATAGCATGAAGGTTATCGATCAGATTTTTTGAGGTGTTGGTGCGAGTGGGTGTGTTTTCGGTCTGCTCGTGGCATTTCGTCTCCAAATGAGTGATGTTTATGTCCAACATCTCGTAACCTGGCGATGGATTTCCAGAAGCAGCGATTTTAGCGATTCCTGAGGCCCCCGAAAATAGTGACTGGGGTTCTCCTTGATGCACGTCTTTCCTTTCTTTCTAATTTTGTTTATTATAGAGCAAAACATGTCCAATACCCAACTTCCTTCCTAGCTTCCACAACTTCACTGACATAATTGTTTGATTCCATATTGTATTGCTGTAACTATCATCTAGATCCATTCTGCTAGTTACCCTACGCAACGCGGTTTACGTTGACTGTTATTATTGTTCTTAGCATTGAGCCGTTGGTTTGATGCAGCCAACCGCTCTGCAAGTTGGTTCTATTTACAGCATTTGGCGTCCATGTTTATTTACCTATTAGTTCATTTCTTGCCCAACTACACCACCCATGACAGATCTCTTTTGCCACTGCCCAGTTCGTAGCAGTTCTTTTGAGTCTATATTATCAGGGCATCAAACTATAAATCGTTCGGACAAGAAGATGACTAAATAGCTAACTACCTTATCCCAGCTCCATGACATTTTCATACCTAACTGGTATGAATTCAGAATTAACACTCCCAGGCATCCCAGGAACCAGGAACCAGGCACTCGATGCGCTTATTTCCACCCTCTTGTTTGACCGCCTGGCTGGAAACGTGGGAAGATAAAGTTAACCTTTCTAACCTTGGGGGAAGGCTTAAAGGGTCAACATTGACTTTTTTAACCATGTCGTATCCTTAACTACCACAGGATGAAAATCGACCAGGGATAGGCAATCACCTGATACTGCAAATATTTTATTCACTCATTCCTACCCAGCCAGATACATTATATATATATATATATATATATAATAAAATATACTCACACAATATCCCTAGGCCCAGGGTTATCGACTCGTCAAAGCAAAACTCTACCACAGCACAGAGTTACGGACTCATGGTGGGGTCCCCACTCCCACTGTCAGCTGCGAGAGTTGACATGGGCAGAGCTGGCATCACTCTGCCGGATGTTAAAGAGGTTTATATATGGAGTTCGTTCGAGTTTGGGTTTGGGAGTTTTGGGGAATAATCTAAAATGTAAATGTAAGCCGTGTCGTTTGGCCTGACAGAGGGTCAAAGTGAAGGAAGGGTATTCAGCAACCCAAGAAGGTCTGTCACGAATGTGATTAACGGGTTGTTGCCATTAGTTAATCTTAATTTGCTTTATATCTTGGGAAGTCCAGTTGTATGTGGAATTCCGTGTCCACCTTCTGTCCCGTTCCCACAGGATAGAGAGTATCACCTTTTAGTCCATGGACTTTCAACCAGGGTACGGAATTACGTTCAGCAATTTTGACTGTGGGGACAGGGTGTTCAAGAACCAATCAGTTTTAGCTGTCCCCAGATTTTGCCGGGGATTTCGAACCCCTTGAGTCGAAGGAACCCCTTTGGCCAACAGCAAATCATTTAGTGCCTAATGGAACGAAGAACCCTAGTATATCCTGGGTCTGCCGATGCAATTTTTCCTGGTCGGAGCAGGAAGATCCTAACTTAAGCCAATTAACCAGAGCTAGCTAGTTAACAGGTTCTTTTTATTTTCTGCAACCGATAGATCCATTGGGGATGCAATGACCTCATGGTAAACCCGGGACTTCGTCCCTGTTGACAGGATTGAGGAAGGGCCAATGCCTGTTTGTGGTTGTGGATTTGATACAGAAAATGTCGAAGTTCACTGAGATGAAGGTCCGCAGCGTGGTTCTCGTGGTGAATGTATACATGTCTGGAGACCAGCCCGTTGTCCGGATCGCAGGGATGGAGAGTGGATCTGTTGGAGTGACAGCGCGCCGTCATCCGCTGCGGAGGCGACTGGTGGATGGTGTGGCTTTTCCTCGGGGAACTAATTTTTGCACGTATGGTTTCTTCTGCTTGAGAAGCATACGGCCCGGTTTCGAGATGAGGTAATTTTCGGGGAAGCATGGAGCGTTTGCATGAGCGTCCCTCCTTCGCAATCCTTGATATAGCCCTTTTAGATAGCCTTGTCAAGAGAGATCTCTCTGGGAAAACCTTGCTTCTGAAAAAACAGCCGTGGCGTAATTACTGGCGTAGGTTGGAAAATATGCATTACTGGGGAAGAAGCTTTGACGTAATCCTTGAAATTGATGGGCCATGATATGCGCCCCGTATCCTTTTGCCTGCTGATCAGATTCCGCCAATAACCCCCAGAGGCATTTTGACGATGACGATCGAAGATGAGACGTGCAATGTGATCTTTGGGCATTTTCGGGAATTGCTCTCGAAAGAGGCATGGGAGACCTGTAAGGATAATCCAGCTCTCTTCAGTGCCATCATTGCAGAACGACTCGGAATCCGATATCGCCATTCCGTTCTTCTAACACTACAGGCTGTCGAAGAACGGTTGGAGAGCCTCTGACCTTGAATGGACCTAGATTATCTTAACCGGGAAAGGAGCCCTCCAGGGTGTAGCTAGAGGTTGAACATCACGAGAGCTCGCTCTTGATTCTTTTGGGATCAGAGACGGTATACAGTGCTTCGGAAGCCACAAGCTTTGCGACGAGGGGATTTTGCCCACGATGAGCCGGGTTGCAGGTGATTGCTACTCCGGTTGTCCATCTGCTTTGAATGGCAGCGCACCTGGGACTTTCGGTATTCAAACTATTGCAGATTGCAGATTGCAGATTGTGCTCCTGAACGGAAATACCGAGTTCGGTTTTGGTCGTTGGTATCTGGTGGATTGGATTACATGGGTTATCTCATGTCTCAAAGAGGCATGGCTGAGTCAGCAGGGGGGAGAGCAGGGAGAGCAGGGAGAGCAGGGAGAGCGGGATAAACGGAGGCCAGAATGACGATGGGGAGGAGGAGCTGCAGGTGGAGTGGAGACAAGAGGAGAGGCGGGAGAGGGCATTATTATATAGAAACACTCCCAATGAGGGTTCGCTTCCTGTTAGCCACCACACCTTAACAGACAGAGAGAGCTCTGGAGTTGTTCTAAGCGAGCTTGCCCTGAGAAACAAGGTTAGGGTACCATATCTGGTAGGCAGGTTACGCATGTTTTCACACTCAAGACGACTGTTATGGCAAGCCGAAGTCCTTGTTTGTTAACAAATGAATATGCATAAGCAATAATCAATGAGAATTGTTGATTCGTGAATATACTGGATTCAAAATTATTCAACTCAGTTTCAATCTCTCTTTGTTGTGAGCAACCACCACCACCCAAGCTTTTTTAATCCCAAAAAGATTAAACACTAAAGTAGCCACCGGCTAACTCTAGGCGCCCGTACCCTACCTAGAGTTGTATCGAAATAAGAAGAAATCCGACAGTCCGTCGTCCCATTGCAGATTTTCTCAAAGGTTGGCGGGAAGCGTGGGTGAGAAATCCATCAGTATAACGGAGGAATGGTTGGTTGCTCCCCCTTCGGTGGGTCCCCCTTGCACGCTGAGATCTGCCGAGGTAAACTAGCGGATAACATATATATTGTGTGCAGGTTTTCATCTGGGGCAAAAACTGATTCCCTGAAGTTGGCAGAAACCTTGGTAGCGTCGAAGTTCGAGCAAGAAAACAAGGCCATGAGAGACAGTTAATAAACCGTAGTACGGAGCGGGTTAATTCAGGTGGATGGAAAGACAATTGAATATCCGTATGAAGTTTATTATTCGGAAGCTGCTGTAAGGAATTAATTCAATTGCATCGAAGGGAAAAAAGGAACAATGTTAGAAGCCAACATATCACGTGATAGCGGGATCAAAAGACCCCAGATGATTTATAACTATGGATGCAGCCTAATAACGACCAGTTGACTAGTTAGTCCCCACCCTCGAAACTTTAGATAGCTCGTTGTCCTTTTTTTTTTTTTTTTTTTTTTTTTTTTTTTTCTTTCTTTTCCTTTTTCCTTTTGGGAAATATACTGCTGGTTTTGGGGGGTTGGTTAAGAAGTTCCAAGGTGAAAGTTGTTCCTTAGGTTTGGGGTCCACTTTTCTAAAACCAGGATCCTCATCAAATAAAACAGCAGTTCTGCATAACCGTGCACACAAACCACACGTATATTACGACTCCAATCTTCTATTCGACCTCGCCACTCCCAACACCAGGGTTGGGATGAAAGAGCTAAAGGGTTAAAGGACCAAACCCACGTCAGGAGCAGATAGAGATAGAGATGTGTGTGGGACATGTGTAAGGTATGACTAGTTGTGTGTAGTTTTAGTTAAAATACACATTGAAAATGAACGAAAGCGAAGATTTTTCCTTTCAGGCTGAGATTTTCAAAACCATCTTCAACCTTTTTTTGCTTTTTTTTTCTTTTTTCTGTTTTTTTCTCTTTTAAAAACCCAACGTTCCAACTCTGCCCTGTTAGACCGTGTTTTACTCTAGCTGGGAGGGTTGACCGGAGTTGATCATGGTTTTAGAAAAGTGGGCCCCAACTTTTTAAACAACTTTCACCTGGAACTTAACTAACCCACATTTCTGTCTCCTGAAAATCTTAATCCACACGCCCTCTGCCTGCCAGCCTGCTCTGCGCGGGTCTTACTTCTGCTCATAACCTCCTAACCGCCTACAGCAGGGGGGCGGGCCCCTGAGATGCCTGCCTTAACTACTTGCCCAACCAACCTGCCAATGTGCCGATTGCTCTCGTAGACGGATGAGGTGAGGATGAACTGGGTAAATAAGCAACCATAGACAGTATTGTCTAATGTATCGGCAGAGAGAACGACAGGAACGAAGCAGTCTATTCCAGAAAAGGAAAAAGTGTTAAGTATAACCACAAGGTTTTGAGTTGTATACCGGGAGTATCTAGTTAGGTGAATCTATGAACTATGAACAATGGAACTATGAAATTTCTTCAAGCTTCTCCCCAAAAGAGAAATCTTCCCGCTCAATGATCTCGGAAGCCTTTGAGATCCGGGCAGGTGAGGGACGAGTTGAACAAGCTATGGAGAAGAGCGTTTTGAAACACAGCATTCTGCCTTCGTAGCCAGCTTCTTGAAAAGTTGTAATATGTATGTGTCTCTCAGCAGAATCGCTAGCAAATGGAAGGATGAGAGGAGTGGGTGTATTTGAGGGTTAGGCTGGCCATAAACAATTTTACATGCCTACTTGCGAAACTAGTGAAAATAAGAGGTGGCGCATGTCCCAGCCAGTCAAGGCAGTAATCCATGTGTGTCCAATAATACAAATAACAACAGTTGGACTAAAGAACAACAATGAGACAAGGGGGGAGGCCGCCCTTTTTAAGCCGGCGGAGGGTTCTGGAAAGCAGAGGAGAAGCAAGAGTGTGCCCCGTAGATGCCATTACATATCTCATCCCATGCAGGGCAGGGCAGGGCAGGGCAGGGCAGGGCGAAATAAAGAAGAAAAAGAGGGGATAAGTCTTCTGAGACAAGACGGAGTACGGAGAAGCACGGAATTCATTGAGATTGTTCTTTCTTCCCCCCCTTTGGCCAGTTCTGAGGGCTGGGGAACGACATACCTGGCTCCGTTTTGCTCCGTTTTGGCTCCATTTTTTGTAAGAAGTCAACTGGCACTGAACCAAACCCCTTCCTCGGGCCCGGATCGATTAACGATGCTAGACCCTCCAGAATCTCACTAGGGATGCCTTGATGTGACGATGCTGGCTTGGGTAGCTGGGGGCCAGACGTAGGCTGAATTGTTGTTTTTGCTGCGGACAACATCGCCACTAGCTAGCTGCTGCTAACATGGCGTCGGTAGCGCGAGGGAAAAAAGATAAGAGGAAGAAGAAGAAGTAGAAGAAGAAGAAGAAGAAGAGGAAGAAGAGTTTCTTTTCTTTTCTTTTCTTTTCTTTTCTTTTTTCTTTTTTCTTTTTTTTTTTTTTTGGTTCCCAGACATTTATTGCTGTGGAAGAAGCAGCAGAGAAGATGAAAGAGTTGAAGAATTAAATAAAGAGCAAATCAAGGAGAGTTGGAAAGAGAGAGAGAGAGAGTAGTTAGTTTAATCCATAATAGTTGCATTAATTATTTTATGCAATCCTCTGTTTAACTCAAACTCCTTTTCCCCTTTTCTCGTTCCAACCCAGACACACAGAGAGAGAGAGAGAGAGAGAGGGAGAGGAGAGACACTTTCCCACCCACACGCACCACACACCCACACCCACACCCACACCCACACGCACCCACCAACCAAACCAACCACCAACCAAACCAACCACCAACCAAACCAACCACCAACCACCAACCAACCAACCAACCCAACCCACAACACAACCAACACAACCAACGCACTCTCACTCACTCACCACTCACTCACTCACTCACTCACTCACTCACTCACTCACTCACTCACTCACCACTTGCCCACCACCACATCCACAACCCTACCACAGCCCAGATCGCGCCCGCCCCAAACTGTCAGCAACCGCCAACTGAGCACAACCAAACGAAGCCTGTTGCAACTGTCGATGACACCGACAACCAACAACCAACAACCTTCAACTTCATCGCTTCTCCCTCTGCAAAAACATTTGACAGGCTTCAACCCTCCCAACTCCGCCATCCTCATTAACTAATCCCCCCCCTCCCTCGCTCTGGCTCTCACTCTCTTCTCTCGTTTTACTCTTTTATTTTTTTGTATTATTATTATTATTATTATTATTATTATTATTATTATTTTTTTTTTTAATTGGCCTGCGATCCCTCTCCTCCTGTGTTTCCTGGTCTCGATCCTTCGCTGGTTCCCAATCTTCAGCGTCTCTCGATCGTGCTACCAATGCAACCACTCCTCCGAGGCTGCCAGATACGGATTTGGGCCCCGATGATTCGATGAGCTTTGAGAATATGTTTGAGGGGTTGGATAAAGAGGCTGCTGGGCCTTTGTTTTGCTGCTGGTTCCCTTCCTCCCGCACCCCCCCCTCCCCCCCCCCCCCCCCCCCTCCCCACACAAAAAAAGGTGAGTATCAACCAACATCTCTCCTACCTCCTCTATTTCTTCTATCCTCCATCAAACTAACTGCCATAGCCCACTGGGAATTCCCATCTCCTTGGAGGACTCTTAGGCCCATGTCATCGTGAGAGAAAAAGAAAAGAAATCAAAACACATCTCCCTCGCTTCTTCTACAAACGAAAGCCAGAATTTACAGGACAGCGTCATGGGCCGGACGCATTCGAGGGAGGACGATGCTGTGGTAGCACGTCCGCTTGCTGTCCGCACGAGGACTTCAGGAGTTGCCGACACCAAAGGCTCCCTTTCACCAACGCACAATGCGCTCTCCAGCCCTAGAAAACATAGAAATACCGTATATCTTGAACGCACCGCCTCTGTCGAAGATGAGGATGCCAAGATCGTTAATAGTGCGGTCTCTCACAGACGGACGCAGACCTCGGATATCTCTCCTGTCGGGGAACATTCGGACTTCTCCGGAAGCGGATGGCAGCAGCGTAGTTCCTTGAGAGAAACAACGGACTACGACGACGATGATTCCCCTGTTGCAGCTTCAATAGCCGAGGAAGTCATTCTGGCTGAACGGTATGAACAAAAGGCTAGCCATTCGGACAACCAGCCTAACAAAGTGATGACGCCAGCTCAATTCGAGCGCTATCGACAGCAGAAGGAAATGACAAGGAAGAAAACAGACACGTCCTCTAGCTACCTTTCGGACGACGACAGTGACCACTATGATGACGAGGAGGACGAGGTGGAGAAAGCTCGTGAGGCTGCGAAGCAAAGAAAGAGGCAGGAAGCTCATCTGTCGGTATACAGGCAGCAGATGATGAAGGTTACGGGAGAGCAGGCCAAACCACAAGACTCGGATTTAAATATTAGCATCGCAGGCTCACTCAGCAACCTCAGCCGCACATCATTCCTTGCTCCAGAGACATCTACCAACGGTAATTCCACCGGAAACGGCAAGAGCAGCGACGGAGAAGAAGACGAGGACATCCCACTGGGCATCCTAGCCGCCCACGGCTTCCCCAACAAAGTCCGGCCACCGGGCCATCTAACTCCCTCAATCTCAAACCCCAACCTCCGCTCCTCAATGGCGTCCTTTGTCCAGCCCCCGCCCTCCGTCTCAGGCGAAGCAATCCCGCAAGCCAGCCGTGTCAGCCTCCCCGTCTTCGCACGCAACCTCCCCCGCGATCCTTATAACATTGGCGCGGGCCTTATCAACCCTTCACACCGCGAATCATTGGCTCTGGGCGGTGGTTCGCCATCGGTCTACGGTGCGCCGCCCGGTTTGCCACCCGGAGGACTTGTAGGGGTTATTGCGAGTGAGGAGAGGGCGAAGGCTATGCGTAGGGGAAGTCCGAATGGGGCTACTACTCCGAATAGCTTTTTAGGGACGAACGGACCCCAGGGAAATTGGAGTAATATGATGGGTATGAATACACCGTCACCGCATTTCCTGAATGTGCCTGGTGGAGGTGGCTCGCCTATGGGTCTGGGTCCGCAGCAGATGTACTCACAACAGCCACAGCCGCAGCAATACTATGGCCAGGCGCAGATGATGACTCAAATGATGCAGACGCAGATCCAATGGATGCAATCCATGATGCAAATGCAAGGCCTGCCCACGCAACCCATGCCTGGCGCAGGCCCGGGTCAACAGATGACCGCCCCCGGCAGCCCCGTTCGGCCCGTCTCCATGCTCTCCATGGGTCCCGGCCCCAACGTGAACCAAGGCCCGCCACAAGTCGACCATCAAACCCTCAGCCTCCTCGATCCGAGATGGACCAATCGCCAATCATCCTTCCTCCCCAACTCTCCTTACCAAACCGATTTCAACATGAACATTGGGCCTCTGCCAGGGACGGCCACTGCCTACGCACCATCCGTCGCGCCATCGGAGCGCAGTAACGTCGGCACGGCGTCGAGGTATCGGCCTGTTTCTACGGGGTCGGGCATACAGGTGGGTGGTAATGAGCGGACGATGAGCGAGAGGTCGTCGACGTTTACGTCTTCGACTCTTAAGCCGTGGAATGAGGGGAAGAGGGGGATGAGTTTTTCCTCGGGGACTGGTGTTGCCGCGGCGAGACCGTTGAGCCACTTGAGGGTTGAGACGCCGGTTGGTGATGGATTGAATGGGAATGGAAAAGGGAATGAGAATGAGAATGGGAATGCGGAGGACGACGATGAGGATGAAGGGTGGGCGGAGATGATGAAGACGCGGGAGAAGAAGAAGAGTGGATGGAAGTATAAGAAGACGGCGTCATCGTTGGGGGAGTTGTTTCATCACCATCATCACCATCATCACCATAATACTACGGCAGCCTAAGGGATTGTGTTGGCATGTGGATTTTGGAGTAGGTGCTGTAACACCTTTTTTTGGGTAGTGTGGGAGAGTGGGATTCGCATCGATTGAAAGACGGGTTACAAACATGCATGCATGCCCCTGGAGCATTGGATGTGATTACTATCTAAGTTGCCAATATAAATCCATTTGGAAGCACATTTCGAGATTGGAGAGGTACAAGGGGGAGGGTGAGAACACAAAAAGCTAGGAGATGAGTTGGATTTTTCTTGGATTTATTTTCTTATTGACCTTTTTGCACTGGGACATATAGTATCTTGCTGTTTTTGAGTTGATTTTTGTTTTGCTTGATTTTTGGTTTTTTGTTATGGTGTAATTCCTCACTCCACTTTCCTGATCTCTTTGTTCTTCAAAATTCCTTCTTGTCCTCTTTCTTTCTGTATTGTGGTTTGATGTGGCATTTTTATATTTATTTTTGTTATATTTTATGTTTCACTCATATTGGCGAATATATGGCTCGTTGGTGGTTGTGTTTGTTTCTGTCATTCTCCTATTGAAAATTGCCCCCCCTTTTGGAATCACATACATACACACATACATACATCATCTGTAATAATCATAATTGGATTTCATTTGGGCAGATAGAACAATAAAAATGTATATATATATACATCAATCATTTTCTCCTCCCAAATCCTCCCTCACTCGCAGAACCTACAAAACCCTCGTTAACCCCATCCACCACCTTCCTCGCCTCCGCCACCGCACCCCTCACAATCTCCCCCGCCGTGCTAACCTCGTTTACCAACCCAATCCCCGTCCCCGCATATGTCGTCAACCGCCCCTCGGGCCCCCACCCTGCATCGCCCTTCTTCATCTCCTCCTGATAAAGCTTCTGATTCTCCTTATCATCCATCCCCTCCTCCCGGTCGCGGACCGTAACATTCTCCACCCCGCGCCCACCATACCGCTCCGGCCACGCATTGTACCCACGCATAATATCATACACTGTCGTGCGCACAGTACTTACCCCGCCATCCGTCACCCGCAGCACCTCCCGCTGATAACCGCCCGAGATCGCCGCGTCCGAACACGCCAGGAACCGTGTGCCCATCACCACACCCTGCGCGCCCAGGCACAGCGCTGCGGCGACCCCGCGCCCATCCGAGATGCCCCCCGCAGCCACGAGCGGGATTCCACCATACCCAGCATGGGCGAGGGCATCTCTCGTCTCCGGCACCAGCGAGATGATACTCGCGCCCCGCGCCAGGCCATGGCCTCCTGCATCACTCCCCTGCACGACCAGGACGTCCGGCTTGGCTTTCTCAGCCACGTCGAGCGCTTCCTTGACGGAGCCGATTTGGATCCAGATGCGGGTGCGGTTGTTTGTTGCGCGGCGGATCTCGCTGGACCAGGTTGCCAGGGTGTCTTGCGGGTTTGGGTCTGGGGCGGCGAAGAGCCAGACTGCGGCCGGGGTGTGCTTCTGCAGGGCAGGGAGGGCGTCGGGGAGCGTTGCGCCCCAGTTTAGAAAGCCGATGCCGACTGGGAGGGGGTCGTTGGCGGCTTTGTTGTAGCTTGAGATTGGAGAGGAAGAGAGGAGGTCTGCGGCGGCAGAGAGGAGGGTTTCGATCTTGGTGGAGTCATAGCCTCCGCCAATAAAACCCAGGCCGCCGGCACGGGTGACGGAGACGGCTAGGTTGGGGGAGGCGATGCCGAGCATTGGTGCAGAGACGATGGCGGGGGTGTTGGCCGCGATGGTTGGGTGGAGGTCGTGGATGGTCGACATGGTGGATATTTTCTTCTTCTTTTGTTCAAAAGGCGTTTACGGGAATAATTGTGGTGGTTGTTGGATCTTGTATTTTTTCGGGGAATAATGGGCAGGAGAGATCGTATCGGACTTCCGCCGCGGTTAGGTGGAGGGATGTAAATATATATAGAGCTGAAAGGGAAGTGCGGGGTGCGGGGTCTAAGAACACAATTCACCCTTTCATCCTTTCCAGAGCACGAAAACACTTGCCGTTGGTATCCTCTCCCATCTCATATGGGAATGGTCCTAATCGCATCCTGGAGCTGCTCTGTGGCTCAGCATCATGTGCTCTGCAGTACGTATGAATAATACTCTGCCGGGAACTAATAACTATCTCCTTGGAAGGTTGTGATAATAGTTTCCTAAGCGGGAGAAACACCATTACAATTTACCTGGGAAAACTGAGCAAGGATGCAGCCAATGGCACCACGGACATGACATTCAGCTTGAATCCTGCTGCCAATTGACCACGCTGCTGAGACATATGTATTTTTATACAGAGTACTCGACACTTGGAATGGTCTGATGGATGTAGGACAGGGGTGTTAGTTGTTAGGCGGGTGTCCGATGACGTAATGGCGTCCGGATTTCGGATATATATATAAATCCGAGTGCCTTAGTAATACATCCACGTGACATGTATTTGCCTTTCCGCCCGCTTATCAAAAGAACAGAAGAAATATCCAACGCCGGGAAGGACAATGGAAGCACCGACATCTTGTTTATATACATACATACATACATATATATATATTATATATATTGTATTTGCTCTGGAGAGTAGATAATAACGACTCCATCTGTTTCTTCTTGGGATACCCTCTACCCGCAGATATTATCCTTAAGTTATTAACCCATTCTGGAACACGCATTTGGTCTGCCTCTTTGGTTTCTTTGATTCTTTCTTGTCGCGGCTTCCAGCAGTTGCAGACACTTGGTTAAGACCTTTTTGGATATCTCGTTTTCTCTCTCAAGTTCTGGTCTGGCGAAGTCTTCATTCTTAAGGCTAAGGGTTTCTGGTATATTTATTCACCGCATCAAGGGGAAGCCTGGAGCAGGCAGCCTGCGGGCCAGTATCCTCGGTCAAACTCCTTCTGCTGGGCAGCAGCAGCACAGGAGGTTTATCATTATCTTTACTCTCCGGTCTTCTCCTTGCTGTTTCCCTAGTCTCCTATCGTCACCAGGCCATCTCCTCCAGCAGCTGGCGTAATTCAAGATGAATGCCCCCGAGAGGTAAGATATTAGAAGTTCTCTTTTGCGTGTTTCTTTTCTCCCCGCTGTACGGTTCCCGGGTGCCAGTCGATCGCTCTATATATTTTTTGTTACATTTGCCAGAAGGAAGTTGAAAATCAGCAACGGGATGGAGATTGAGTCGTTCGGCCCGGTCATGTTGTCCTGTCAGCCATCCCTTCTTGTTTGTTGTTGTTGTTGTTGTTGTTGTTGTCGTTGCTTGCTGCGTCTCCGTTGATGCCGCCGCCCCCTTTCATCTGTCTCTTCCTTCTTCCATCATCCTCCCATTCATTCTCTTGCCACCATCATCACTCTGCGCAACCAGCATCCAACAACCTATCATCTTAACTCCTTTTCTGTTTATATTACAAAAATACCCCTACAAATCCTCTCCATCACATCACCCCCCCCTCTTACGCTTGATCATGGACATCACCCGTCTCCCCAGGGAGCGCGATCCCGAGCGTGAGCGCTCTATGACCTTCTTCGACTCGTCTGCAGCAAGTTACCGCCAGAACCCTTGCAGGACTAAAGTCCGTCCCCATCTGGACAATGTGTCTAGGTTCGGACATTTCCATGTTTTGTTTTCTATGCGTGCTTTCTTCGTTGGCCTTTTTGGTTTTGCTGTGTTTCGTGGCTGTTGGCTTTATTTTGGAGTTGAATCCTTGCGTTCCATTTTCTCTCTGGTACTTGTTTTATGGGTGCAACTATTACGTTTTGCGATAAAATGTTACATTCCTGGCTGACACGGTATGTTTGATGAAATCAGATTCGAATCCTTCGTCCTTCTTCCTGGTGAGAAGAAGGTCGAGGTTGAAGTCGATACTCGTGAGTTTGATACCCCTTTCTTGCCCATCAGCTCTTGGGACATGTTGGTGGCTAATCTACCCATCAATAAGGAGTCCCATCCACTGCCATCTTCACCTTTAACAAGGAAGACCACACCCTCGGTAACATGATCCGTTCACGTCTCCTTAATAGCTCCCATGTCCTCTTCTCCGGCTACAAGGTATACTCTCTAATCCGTCTAGTCCCCGCCCACGAACTCTTCATATTTTCATCATTTCGTATTAATTCCCCCTCTCCCCATTTCCACAGGTCCCGCATCCCCTGATCCCCAAATTCATTCTTCGCGTGCAGACAGACGGCCAAATCACCCCCAAGGAAGCTGTCATCACTGCCTGCCACGAACTGGTCAAGGATCTGGGCGCCCTCAGCCGCGAGTTCACCAAAGAATACGAACTGCGCAAGATGGTGGGTGCTGGTGCTCAACAGCAGAATGCTCAGAACGGGGCTTAGTTGAGCTGGTTTTACGGCTTTGGAGGTGGACATGCAGAGTGACTGACCAATAGACCGACTTCAATGGGGTGACTGGCAAGGCGCTGGGATGGGATAGATATCATGTCGTGTTTTCTACTTTTTCATCTTTTCTCGGTGAAGGGTTCTTTTCCTTTTTTCCTTTTTTATATTTTATATTTTATATTTTTTTTATTTCCTTTTTCTTTTTCCTTTTTTATATAGGAACCGGGTAAGGGATGGCGTGATGGCGTTGGGGAGAACCAAGGCGGGTTGATGATCTTTTGTGGGCCTTTTTTTCTTATTTGATTTGCCTACTTTGTCTCAATATCTGTGACCAGGCCAATACTTCGCCTGGCTGGGCAGCTATCGTTAATGTATCCATCATAGTTGGTTGGCATGAATTCACCCATCCCATAAGTGGGAAATACACATTAAATGATAAGTTTCCTGACTGAATTCTCCCTCCTGTCTCTATAATTATCCGACTTTCCCGAAGTAAACGTTGATGACGTAAGCCCACTTCACTTGGCAACCGTCCAACCGCCAGCATCGATCAACAACTCCCAACCTCGAATATCTCGTAAACGTCAAAACTTCCCCTGAGCTGAGGCTTGCTCTGCCTCATCCACAGCCTATCTCTGTCTCCTCATTCACTTCTTTCATTATCTGTAATTTCCCACTTCCTCTCTCTTTCCTTCTTTTTCTCATTTCCACAGCATCCAGCGTGTTTTTTTGCAACCAACCATGTATTCGAATGCCTACTATGCCGGCAACAACAGCCGCCCAGGTCAGCCCCCCTATGGCCAACAGCCACCACCACAACAGCAGCACCAACAGCAGCCTTTCCCTGGCTATTCCCAGCCTCAGCAACAGAATCTCCAGCCAGGGCCCTTCATACCCCAACCGACCGGCTATGCGGGCAACCAGATGCAGCAAATGAATGTGCCGATGCAACAACCACAGCCCACTGGGTTTCCTGCCGGTGGCCTTCAACCCTTTCAACCCCAGTTCCCCGGCTTCCCTCCTCAAAACCAGCAGCCTACTCCGATGGCACCTCAGCAGCAGCAGCAGCAGCACCATCAGCAGCAGCAGCTCTCGGCGCCTCAACCTATGCCCCCTGCCCAACAAACGGGCCACACTTCGTCGCAGATCGCGCAATCGTTTCAACAACCGTCAGGCCCGGCTCCTTCAGTGACACATCATGGTGCTTTAGGTTCCAAAATTCCAAATATGCGCCTTTCTTTTATCACCGCTCAGGATCAGGCGAAGTTTGAACAGCTTTTCAAATCTGCTGTGGGGAATAATCAGTCGCTAGATGGTGGGTTCTGTATATGGGCTCTATCCGTTAATAGAAGTTTTGGTTGGTTACTTAAGACTGGTTCATGACTGACGCGTGTTCCACAGGAGAGACGGCAAAGGATCTGCTTCAGCGCTCCAAGCTGCCTGGAAGTGACCTTTCCAGAATCTGGTTCGTCATGCCATCACGTTAGGATGTGTGAGAAAAGTATTATTATTATTTTTTATATGTTTGCTAACAATATATGAAATTAAAGGGTGCTCTCTGATACCACGAAATCGGGCCGTCTCCTTTTCCCCGAGTTCGCATTGGCAATGTACCTGTGCAACTTGAAGCTAACGGGAAAAGAACTCCCATCCACTCTCCCTGAACGGATAGCGAATGAAGTCTCCAGCATGGTCGATATGATATCCTTTGCCGTCCCGGATGATGCACCAGCATCGGCTCCCAAGACAAACGTTCCAAATTTTGATGCTCCCCTCATGCAAAACGTGTCTGCACCGCCTGCACCCCAGCATCCTCAACCCCAACAGGCTTCTAATACTCAGCTTCTATCCCAATTGACTTCACAGCCGACCGGATTCTATAACCAAACTACAAGCTTTCAGATTCCTACAATTGTGCAACCTCAACAAACTGGCTTTCCCGGTCAGAATACTGGCCTCCACCCACAGCAAACTGGGTTTACGAATAACCCTCAGCCAACTGGTTATAGCGGACTGCGACCTCCAATGCCCCCCATGCCGGCTGAATTTGGTTCGGCCCTTTCACCTTCCCAGACCGGACTTGGTCCGCAGAACGCTCAACCAACTGGTGTCCCCGGGCAGTGGGGTTTTGTCAATGCCCCTGCAACTGGATTGCCCAACATTGAAGCGTTGAAACAGCGATTAATGCCTCAGTCTGGTCGTGAAGGCGGGTTCACGACTCAGGGTCTTTCAGGGAACGCGACGATTCCATGGGCAGTGACGAAGGATGAAAAGAAGATTTATGACCAGCTTTTTAGAGCGTGGGATGGGCTCAATAAGGGGTTTATTGGTGGTGATGTTGCAATCGAAATCATGGGCCAAAGTGGTTTGGATCGCCAGGATCTTGAGCGCATCTGGACGCTGTCAGACCCGAGTAATCGGGGAAGGTTGAATATGGATGAGTTCGCTGTAGCGATGCATCTGATATACCGGAAACTCAACGGATACCCTGTACCCAATAGACTTCCGCCTGAACTTATCCCTCCATCAACGAGGAACTTGGACGACTCTATTGGAACCGTCAAGTCCCTTCTCTCTCAGGATGCGGAATCCCGCAAGTCCTCTGGCGCATTTTTACAGCCTCAACAGACGGGCGTTAGTTATTTGAAAAACCACTCTTTCCGAAGCGGATCCGCATCGCCTGGTGTTGGTCGAAAAGATGCAACAGTTTTCAAAAACAACGACGACGCCATTGGTTATAGGTCAAGCGCCCGCCGCCGTGTTGGCGGGAGTAGCCCCTCACCCACCCCGTCACCCGCCTCCGAGCGAGCCGATGAAGATATTTCACTCGAGCAGCTGAAAAAGAAGATCCGCGAGACGAAGATCATGTTGGATGCTACTGATTTCCAGGACGAGAATCGCGCTGAGGAAGAAGAGGCGCTTAACCGGCGAGATCGTAAGGAAGCTGAGTCGCTCATGGAAAGAATCCGACGCGTTCAGGATGACATCGACACCGATTCCAAAGCTCCTTTCCGCAACACAGACTCTGGCGCTGAGCGCCGTGCGCTTCGCAGACAGCTCCAGTCGTATCAGGACCAACTGCCTGAAATAGCTTCGAGTGTCCGAAAGGTCGAACGGAACATTGCCGACGCCAAGCTCGAATTGTTCCGGTTGAAGGACGCAAAGGCCCATCCTAATTCTGCCTCTACGATTGTTGGAACGGGTCCAGGTGGCGCCGTTACTGAATCTGACCGTATCAAAGCCCGCGCGCGTGCGAGGATGCAGGCCAGAGCTGCGGAGTTGGCCGGCAGACCGCCACCGTCTACGGGTGATGATGATGCAGCTGCTGCGCGACGGCTGGAAGAGGAGGCTTCCAGTGTCAAGGCTGAGCAGGAGCGGAATGAGGCTATGACGAAAGATGTGGAGGAGAGTGTTAAGGAGTTCACGCGTAGTCTTGAGGATGGACTTAAGGAGGTTGATGAGAATTCTACGCTGGAGCATGAGAGGAGGCGGTGGGAGGAGGCGCTTGGTGTTGAGGATATGATTCGCGATTTCATTTATGATTTGCAGCGGGGAAGTAGGACGGCGAAGGTTCGGAAGGAAGAGTGAGTACCTTTTTTTTTTTTTTTTTTTTTTTAATAAAACCTGTTTGGTTTTTATCCATCTGTTTCTGTCACCTCTCTAACTCCTTTTTCGTTACAGGAATGCTTCTGCTGCAAGATCTCAGTCGTATAACCTAAACAATAATGCATCGCCTAATGGCAAAGCTGCCACTACGCGACCATCACCACCAGCTTCCACTGCTTCAACCTCATCTCTTACCGGCCTTACGCATCAAGAACGTGTGGCATCAGCCAAGGAACGAGCACAGAAACGAATTGCCGAGCGAATGGCAGCTGCAGGCCTCAAGCCAAGTACAGACGGAGGCGAAACTCTCCTCGAACGCCAGGAGCGAGAGAAGCGTGAACGAGAGGAGAGGCGTAAACGGGCGGAGGAAGAAGATGCCAAGCGAGAGCAGGAGAGGCAGCGTCGTATTGTTGAAGAACAGAATAGTCCGCTGGTCAAACCTACTAACAAGAAACCACCTCCGCCTCCCTCGCGCAAGGGTAGGACTGATAGTACCGGCCATCTAGAGGCTAAGAAGGTTGTGGATATTGAGAAACTTGTTAGAGTGAATGCGGAGTCGGAAGAGAGGGAACGTTCGCTTCGAGATGAACAGCAGGCTCAGGAGGCGGAAAGTCGTCGTTTAGAGTAAGTTGTTTTTAATTATTTACCGTGCACTTGATTAATGCTAACTGGCTACGCTAGGGCTGAGGCTAGAGAACAAGAGGAGGAGCTTGCACGAGAGCGGGAAGCTGCCCAAACTCGTCTCAAGGCGTTGGAAGAGCAAGTTAAGCAGGGCAAGATTAAGAAGCAGGAGGAAAAGCGCCGAAAGGCACTTGCTGTGAAAGAATCTCAGGAAAAGGAAGCGCGGCTTGCTGCGCAACGTGCGGAGATTGAAGCTGCACATGCGCGGGAGAGAGAACTCCAGCGACAGCTTGAGGGCCTGGATGAGGAATCGTCAGATGACGAGTGTGCTGTTGAAGTCACGCCGCAGAACAGCACCCCTATGCAAAGCGCTGCTCCCCCTCTATCTACAACCGCCCAACCGCCACCACCTGTAACCGTGCCGCGTCCTGCCACTCCTCCGGCTGTATTTGAACCAGACTCTGGGCCACCACCAGCTCCAAATGCGGCATTTGCAAGTCCGAAATCGGTCAAACAGAGCGCTGCTGCAGATACAGAATCGAAGAACCCATACTTCGGCAAGTTCAGCCACTCTGACACTCAGCCGGGCTTCCACACGCCACCAGAACAAATTGCAGATCCTCTGGCGGCTGCTGTAGCTGCACCCACAACCACACCCGCCCCTCCAAAGACAGAAATCCAATCCACGAACCCCTTCCACCGCCTAGCGCAGCAGCAGGAGAGCCAGAAATCCGCCTTCACAGCAACACCCCTCCCAGGATCGCTAGGGCGTAAATCTCGCGCCCGCCCAGAAGACGATGAATGGTCTGTCGCTGAATCCGAAAACTCCTCCGATGACGACGACGGTCGAGCGGCCGGTGGCAGCGCGAAGCATCTTGCCAGCATTCTCTTTGGCACCATGGGTCCTCCCCGTCCCATCAGCGCGGCGGATGAGAAAGCAGAATCGAAACCTGCCACACCCGCGCAGGCAAGTCCCGTTGCTGCACCACCACCACCACCCCCGCCGCCTCCTGCGGCACCACCCGTGCAAGCCCAAGGTGTAGAAGACGACGACGATGATGATGACGAAGCGGAATTCCAAGACGCACCGTCTATGCCTCCACCTCCTCCACCCCCTGCGCCATTCGCAGAGGCACCATTTTCGCCCCCTCCACCTCCACCACCAGTTCCCAGCGGTGCCGCACCACCCGCACCACCCCCACCTCCACCACCAGCAGGCCCGACTGGTGCTCCTCCTCCTCCGCCACCTCCACCAGTGGCTGGTGTGTCTCCTATGCCTACGATTCCGAAGGTTGGTGGTGGCGCCGTTGGAGGGGACGTTCGAGGGGCGTTGTTGGCGAGTATACAGGCTGGGAAGGGGTTGAGGAAGGTGGAGACGAAGGATCGGAGTGCGGCTGCTGTGTCGGGGAGAGTTCTTTAGGTGGTTTTGGCGTTTTGAGTTGCGGGGAGCGAGGGGTAGAGGGGAGTGGGGCTGTGGAAGTGTGTTTATGTGGTAAAAGGTTTGTGCTGTTGGTGAGTTATGTTGATTTTGGAATTGTGATTGCTGAGATTGAGATGATAATTAAGTTTTCAAGATGGTTATTGGTGTTATATTTATATAGCTGATTGAGTTGATAGTTTGATTTTTATAGTTTTTGACATTGATTTGTCGAGAAAGGTTTCTGAATTGATTGCTGTGTTGTTTATACGTTGGTTCTTGATAGAGAGACCCGGTAATAATATTTCCATGTCCTAGCCTATTTTTTGTTATTTGTGAAATCGAGCTGATTGACTGTTTAGGATCGGGTCTATTGCATCTGAGTTATAAATGATCTGATTCCATGGACGTGCGTGCCTTCAGCCCCCAGCTCAAGATTATAAGACGGAGATCGGTTGTTTGATTAAAAATAGTTAGTGAAAGTGTACCATTTCCATTTAAGACTTGACTAAACCCCTACCTACCTGGTAGAGCACGTAATTTTCATGTTTGTTTATTTTTATTGCATATGTTTTAAAAAAGTCTTAGCCAGAATTGACATGCAGAAATGCCTATGTAAGGAAGTTTGCAACAGGGGAGCTTCGTAGTCGGGTATCCATATGAGGTAACCCACCTTACATACCTACATTGTAACAATACCTTTGCCTACCAAAAGAGAACCAAAAGCCAAAAGCGAGGAGATGAGGCAAGAGGATTTCTATAAGGAAGCTAGTGGAATAGGATATGAAGTGACTAGCTCTTCCAAAAGTGAAAGAAAAGTGGCGACATATTTTCCGAAAATATCAAGATGCTCATTATCAAATGCCATAAAAAGAGACTATTAAAGCTAAGTAAGGGGGTAATAAAAGGATACCAGAAAAACAATGAACCAAGGCCAGATGTCACTATTTCCGGAGAAGCAAACCGGCGATGCTTGGAGTTAAAACACGTATAAATTTACCCGGATATAATAGCCACGTTGACCTAATTTGTAGACATTACTTCCATAACCACATTTGCAATAGTAGTCACAGTCCACAATGTCACCAAACTCCAGCCGATCTTCCGATCCATCCACCACCCATTCAACGGCACGAGGATAAGGACCAGAAGAAGCGTCGCCAACAATGTCGCGCCGCTTATCAGCAACGTTGTGGAAACTTCGATTTCGTACGCGTTGGAGGTGGCTGCTAGAGAATGAGCTACAATATTGCTAACAGAGCTGGGTGATGACTTGGTGGGGTGCAGGGTCATGTACAGCCCGCCCACACCGACCCCGAGCAGGATATTCAGCATCGGTCCGCCGAAGCAGGCACTCAGCGCCATTACGGGGTATCCCAGTCGTGCTACGGTGATATCAGCGACCAAGTCGCCTAGGGAGTTACCCACGGCAAATATGGTCAGGCCAAGGAGTGAGTCGCTGATGCTGAGGATGACGCCGATTGCCTTTAGGAGGTTCACCACTTCGGATGCAAGGGTTGATATCCAGGCGATGGAGACGGCGAAACCGAGGAAAGCGAGGAATGGTCGTGAGCGCGACGGGATTTTGGTGTTGTTGCCGTGCTTGGTGCTGAGCATTAACGTGGTGAGGAGGATAAAGGATATGGCGAGAGCGATGAGGGCTGGGAGGAAGAGGTTTCGCGGATTGAGGTCGCCGTCAAGAGTTAACCAGCCAGTTAGTGTTACGAAAAAAGGGCCCATAAGAAGTTGGATGGCTAGAAGCCATCTGTTCCATTCCTTGGGTAATGGGGGCATGCCTTGCTCTGCTATCGTCTGTCTTGGGGGAACGGGGGCTTCTGAGTCTTGTCGATGGCGATTTTCAGTTGTGAGGGGTGACGACCTTGCATCGCGGCCATTATCTTCATTCAATTCATCTGCATCCGGTATTACGGGCATTATCTGAACGTCAGGCATAGAATGGGTCGGTTGAAGGCCTGTTCCGTCATCCTGGGGTCCGGAGCCGTTAAGATCTTGTTCTGAATACGTTTCAGGCTCTGAATTCTTTGGCTCAACCACAGGAAGAGTGATAGTTAGGAGAAATACGCTGGGTGCGGCAACTACTCCAAGACATCTATCCCATATAGGCTTCCTTTGCCAGCCATATAAGGTTGGAAACAAAGCTGCAACCATCGCGTAAGGGGAGGGCAGATATCTATATGGCCACCAGTTTATTGGCTTGGGCTCCATTTCGGAGTCCGCAAATCCCCGATGGGTGTATGAAGATGCAACGGACAAATCCGTACGTTGAGGATGTGGAATAGGTGATTGTGAACGGCTTGAAAAATTGTCTGAATATGGAGGAAAGGGGCTGGTCGAGCTCTGTGGCGACGACACTGATCGCGAGTCGGACATATCATCCAGTAATTTGGATCTTGGAGATCGTGCGATATCACTATCGCGGTATTTAGTTGGTTCAGAGAGATAGTTAGGAGACTGAAAATCTTGTTCCGGAAGCGTTAATAGGTTTAGGGACACGGGTTGACCACGAACAGCTGGGCTCTGCGATCTTGAGGGAAAGGCAGTTGACGCAGGCGAAGCAGTGAGACCTTCTGGTGGTGCAAAATGCGAGGCCGTTGCAGCGTAGCCACCAATTCCCTGATCTTGCTCATCCGGGACACCAGCTTGGGAGGACGTCAACAGTAAATCAACATTCGGTGGAACTGGATCTTGCCTGTTTATGACACGATTTGAGGGGTCATTGGCAGAAACAGATCGCACACGGGTATTAAAGGATCGAACATGCGAGTGGCGCACCTGGTCCGACTGGGTGTCCCTCGGCGGTTCTGCAAAGGTAGTTTCATCAGAGTAACTTCGAAGATGGATTGGCCCTGATTGCAGTCTTGATTTTTGCAGAGAAGATAAGACGGAGCGAAATTCAAGAGCACCAACCAAACTAGGCCGGATCGGAGTGACGGTAGGCCGTCGTTGGCCCATTGTAGGGCAATTGATTCGCATGCTCCCCTGGATTTGGGCGAGATCTCGAGTGTCTGCATCTTCATCAACATCATCTATCCTCCAGGCGGGTACATCTCCACGTTCCAAAGCCCCAAAATCCTCTGTTGAGGCTCCATGAAGCAGGGGTCGGGTTTGCCCAGCCACGGGATCATCATCCTCTTCTTGCTCCTCGATCTCCAGCTCCTGGTTCTCGGGTATATGGAAATGAGCTCTCGCAGCCATATCCCTCTCCCGCTCTCGCCTTTGCTTGGCCAAGTGCCAATGCCAAGTAACGACAATAAGGACGTAAAATCCATAAAATGCAATCATTGCGGCACATTCCCATACGTGTAGTTTCCCATCGGCTAGAAATATCAAACTGAAGCTAGCAGCAAAAATAAAATATACGACATCACGGACAAAGCTCCTTCGCGCCACTCTAAACGGTCTTACCAATGCCATCGATCCCGCCACAACAGCTGTTATAAATCCTGCTGCCCCGATAAGTTCACCCACTGCCAAGCTTCCACTGTTCGAGCTCATTGCAGCAAATGTCGAGAATACATCGGGACTGCCATTTCCAAAGGCCAGGAAAGTAACACCGGCCAAGCTTTCACTCATTCCCAGGATGCTCGCGATGGTGCTTAGGTTGACACATAGAAAGTCGCTGGCGGCAATCCCGATGGTGTTGAAAAGGACTGCCAGCCATACGGCTAGAATGGCAAGCGCGATTGGTTTTACGTTTGCGAGTTTGCAGAAGTAGAGCTGTAGGTAGGAGAAAAGGCCTACTTCATGATCGGCGCAGTATTGGCGGACGAAGGCACATTGGTCTTGGGCTCGATGGACCAAATTGCACTACAGAGAGCAACAGTTAACGGATCGTCAGTTCCGTGCACATGACAGGAACATGGAACATTTTCTGGATGCGTACCTGGTCTAAGTCCTCTTCCGTCGACACCAGCCCGTAAAATCCCCCAAGAACGACATCGTGCCGCTTCTTAAGATATGATATCCCGGGTGATTCGGATGGCTTTGGAGCTGTAGTTAACAAGATGCTCGCGCCAACAAGAACTGAAAGGATGAGAAGAGTCAAATAGAACGATCTGCTCGAATAACGAGGTTTAAATCTGCGGAGAGCGGGTGCTCGGGGGAGCAATAATGATGGCGCTGCAGCCATCGTAGATGCATCATGGGCGACCACAACTTAAGTGTTTGGAGATTTCGGTCTATTGCACGATATGGATGGCTATAGGGTCATGAGGATGATAAGTGATCCAACTGATGATGCTTAGAACCTGTCATAATTGATACTTTGTTGCGCGGAGCTGATTAGTCCGTCGGTGTTTCTTTGTAAACCGGTTTCTCCACAATTTCGAGAAATTAAGAGTAGGTTGACGTATATCGATATCACGTGATATCACTCATTCCCCCTTACTTACTCACTAGGGGGGAAACCTCCAGAGTGGCAGTGCAAAAAGGGTCGAACGAACTAGACACCACGACAAGAAACGAGCTACCGTGGCCGAGCAATATCAAACTCGCCTCCAGAAAACAACCTTTGGGGGACGGGGGGCAATGGGATAAGTAAGCCTACACCGTCCGTTGCATCCGCGGCATCCGTTGTACCTTATACTGCAACTCCGCAAAGCATCCTTGAACAACAGGAATATTGCTGGGAATATGCTGGAATGTCCTACCTTTTGTGTCTCTTAATGGATCATTGACTTAACTAGTGGCAAGCTGGCAAAAAAGAAAAGAAAAGAAAAAAGAAAAAAGGAAAAAAAGAAAAGAAGATGGAATCTCAGGGCAAATTGCAGGCTCCCACTAACGTGCCATAGTAGAAATACAGCAAGCAGCCCGCCTTAGTAAAACACCCACAGTCATTGGTTTTACCATACTTTGTACATTTGTCATCCATCCCAATGCTTAATCAAACCCGCAGAAGTCTGTGACGTTACTCTGCAAAAATTCTCTCGGAGCACTGGGGGCAAAGTCAGAAGTTCTCATGGTTGGTGGGAATAATGGAGGAGTCATAGAGTCCAATACGTACGATGTTCTTGTTTCTCTTGCCAATACTTCATGCGTAGTTTTAACTCATTCCCGGCAATACTTCACAAACCCTCAAATCGCATCTTCGATATACCAATAAATAATTAAATAAATAAATAAATAAAAATAAAAATAAAAATAAAAATACAAATAAAAATACAAATAAAAATACAAATAAAAATACAGATGCTAAAAATTATTATCGTCCCAAAAATCATGCAGAAAATATATACAAAAGCCCAGATTCGCAGGTAGTCTCTCGCCCGAGTACTAACAGCCCGGCGAGCGGTTTGTGTACCATATCTTCCACTCCCTATGTTCATATGCGCTGGTTTATGCTGGTCGACAGGATGACAAGAGACTATGGCTGATATTCGAGCAATCCTGAGCCAGACAGTGTGATCCTCTAGCTGGCAGAAATTCATCCAACAAATGGTGCAACTCATAACGCAGAACTCTCCGAGGCAATCAGCCTCAACGTTCGCCCCGGAGCAATATCATCATGCTTTTAAGCAGGAGTAATAACAAGTATGGTCAAATCAAGGGATCCTAAATAGCTCGATCCATCTCCTTGGTTGACCGTATATAGTTCACATCGGTTTTGATAAGTTGAACTATTCCAAACATAGTCAAAATTTTACCGGCTTTTAATGTTAGATGTCGATCGTCTCATGTCGCACTAGTCTGTAAAGTTGCTGCATGCTTATCGATTCGTGGCCAAAATGCTCCCCCACGATTCGCCAGAGCCAAATTTGCGAATGATCAGCCCTACGATGCAGCAGTTCGGTTCGCGGTTGTTGCAGGTCGTTCTGGATTTTATTTTATTTATTTCAAACCCTGCATTATTGCTGATATATGACGCAGGATCAGGGGACGTTTATTTCATTAATGGCATGGCCGCATTCGTTGTGTGCTCTTGATCCATCTTCTCTCACACACAAGTATGAAGTTTCGGTTGCCTTCGCTTCATGTTGAGCAGCCTCAGTCCGCCTTTGCTGAAGGAAACATGCGGTGGACGAATAGAGATTTGGATCCGATCCCACGTCACCTGCGCAAATGGGGAGTAGCCAGTTTAACTACCTACTGGATTTCCGATGCAGTCAACATTGGAACCTGGCAGTTTGCCAGCGGCATCATAGCTGTCGGATTGTCATGGCGTGAGTCTCTGGGAATCGTCGCGCTAGCATTCTTCATCATATCATGGGTCATTGCTTTCAATGGCGCGACTGGGGTGATTTACCATTCCCCGTTCCCTGTTCTCGCCAGAGCTAGCTGGGGTTTCCGGGGATCGTTCATCGCTGTTATCTCACGAGTGATCCTGGCCGTTTTCTGGTTCGCGATCCAAAACGTCAACGGAGGCAATTCCGTTCGAATCATGATCGGTGCCATCTGGCCGAGCTTTCTCAGGCTGCCAAATCACATCCCAGAGAGCCAGGGTATTACGACGAACGGCATGGTTGGATACCTTATCTTTTTCGTCATTCAGTTTCCATTTTTATGCATGCATCCAAATAACCTGCGGTGGCTATTCATGGCGAAATCAGTGCTTGTCCCTATTGCGTGGATTGCGATGCTGATATGGGCGTTTAAGTCGACCAACGGGGGAGAAATCTTCAGCCAGCCACGAATGGTTTCCGGCCCAGCATATAGTTGGGCATTTCTGGCCAGCCTGACTTCAGTCATAGGTAATTTTTCCACGCTGAGTGTTAACCAGGTCAGTAGCAGTTTTCTCTTGATGTTACCTGATTCGGTCAAAATTACATTTCAAGTGGATCGAAGCAGTCACATGAGGCGGCGCGCTGGGACATATAGAATGTCTCGAGTTAACACATTTTCGACCTGTCAAAATACAGGCTGATTTCTCCCGTTACTCACGGGTAAGCGTCAAATGGCAAGCGCTGTACGTCCCGATGCTTCCGATTGTATTCACCTTCATTTCATTCATTGGAGTTGCCGTGTCCTCTGCCGCGCAATCGCAATACAAGTTAGCCGATATTCCGTGGGATCCTAACGTCGTGGTTTCGTTATGGGAAAACCGGGCCTGCCGGTTCTTTGGCGCCTTCTCCCTGGCGCTTTCATCCCTGGGAGTAAATATCTCCGCCAACTCCATATCGGCAGCGAATGACCTCATGGCACTGGTCCCTCGCTTTGTCAACATCCGACGCGGGCAATTGCTCTGTGCGCTTCTCTCGTGGACCCTTCTGCCCTGGAAAATCCTCAAATCCGCGGGTAGTTTCCTCAACTTCATGTCCGCGTATGCGGTGTTTCTCGGGCCAATCGCGGGCATCATGCTCTTCGATTTTTGGGTTGTCAAGGAGAGAAAATATGACTGCGTCGCGCTCTATCAACCGGACAACATCTACTGGTACACCAATGGTGTCAACTGGCGCGCTATTTTGGCGTTTGTCGTGGGTGTGGCTCCCACTTTGCCTGGGCTTTTCAATTCAGTTAACCACAACATTGACCCTGGTGTGGGTGTGCATGTGTATCAAGTTGGATGGTTCGTGGGGATAGTGGGTGCGAGCTTGGTGTATTTGTCCCTGTCGTACGTCTTTCCTGCAACGGAAACGCGGATAGAACGTGCTATCTTGCCAGATGATATCTACATGCCACAGAATGGAGATGTGGACGGCGTGCCTACTGCGGAACAAGTGGAGAGCAGTGGGAAGAGTAAAAACATCAGCCGAGATGCGGTGGTTCAACCAATTTATTCAGTCGACAGGTCGGATCCTTTGAGCGTCTGCTACGCGATAACTAGTAGCTAGATAACTGCATCCCATATACATATATGTGTATATATATTAATATTAATCCTGCTTCTGATTACTGAATAGAACATATCAACAGGTTGCTGGTTAACCTAAAAAGTCATCACATGACCTCAATCACGTGATGTTGATGATATAAGCATAGCTGCGCATGTGGTCTTTACAGCGCCCCGAATGTTTATGTTGATGATTGTTCCGAAAAGGCTCGCGCGTTGTTGCGACAGAAACAGACGACGTGCCGTCAGGAACCCTATCGAATATCCGCGCCCCACTCCTTCAGTAGCTTAACGAGAACCATATATCGCGACCGGGGATGACAGCACAAATTTAGTTCCTGCCAATATCTTTGTATTTTTTCCGTGTTTATCTCCATTTCTCGGTTTCCACCTCCCACAACCACCCTCCCTTGCGACCCGCCATGCCTCGAGTCGTGAATCCCCCGCAAAAGGGACATGGTCGTGGGCCCTCCAAACAAGCCACGACGCCGCATAAAAGTTCTCCGATGAAGTAAGCTCTTGCCTTTTCCCAAAGGGGGCGAAAGAGGATTGTATGTTGAGTGTGCGCAGGAGGAAGGCGCTGAGTGGGGAAGAAAGGGGGGGGAAGAACTATATCGTTGTATATTGATTGTTGACGCGGAGTCAATAATAACCCTTACTTATATCTTCGCCAAAACTGTAGGATCCCACTCAACGACGATGCGGGCGAGAAAGTTATGCGCTTTCAGTCCCGCCAGGCCCTCCATGATCTCCAAATGAACCAAATTAAAGCCGCCGTAAAGACCCCTATGCCGCCGATTCGCAAGGTCAACAGCTACGAAAGAGCATCGAGCATCAGTCCACTTACCCCACGGGGCTCCGGCACACGAGGGGCAAGAGAAACAGATTCAGATGGCCGGCAGATTGTCAACGGCAGGGCAGTCACGCCAATGAAACGAGTACCAATTCTCGCGAACTTCGAAGAATGGATGAAAATGGCGACTGACAACAAAATTAATGCGACGAATTCGTGGAATTTCGCCCTCATTGATTACTTCCACGACATGTCCCTGCTAAAGGAAGGCGACGGTGTCAATTTCCAGAAAGCTAGTTGTACGCTCGACGGATGCGTGAAAATCTACACCAGTCGGGTGGATAGTGTTGCTACTGAGACTGGCAAGTTACTGAGCGGATTGGCAGATAGCAATAATAAGAAGAGACAGCAGGATGAAGGAGATGGCGGCGAAGGAGGTGACGATGAGGAAGAGGAAGAGACTGGGGAAGACGGTGTGAAAAGAAAAAAGCAAAAAAAGGTACGACTCGATATTCTTTTGGTTCAGATCCTCTAATATTTCGAACTCTTACATGCTTTTTGTGTCAGACCCGATCGCACGAAAATACCCTGGCTCCGTCGTTTGCCTCTCTGCAATTAAAGAAGTTCGAACTAGAATTTTCAGTGGATCCCCTATTCAAGAAAGCTTCCGCAGATTTCGATGAGGGTGGAGCTAAGGGACTTCTTCTCAATCACCTCTCGATTGACGGCACCGGTAGAATTGTATTTGATAGCAGCGACGATGCTGGAGATTCCACAGCAGATGGCGATTGGACCTCTAAAAATGATGATCGAGAAGGGACCGTTGAAACCGATGCACCTCCGCAACCTTCTCCCGCAGCACAAAAGGGCGATTGGGACGACGAAAACATTGAAATTGACCTTGGACCCCTAGCCAACAAATTCTTTTCAAGCTTAGATAGCCTGGATGATCAGGATATCTGTCCCTCCCTGAAGGATTTCGATCTTGGTGATCCCAGTGGTTCACTTGATATTCCGTTCCTACGTGCACCTGATGATTGGCGACAGGACAAGTCCCAGTCTGAACGAGGAGTTGGAGAAGCCTCTGGAATCATGCTCGATGACGATATCGCTGTTGGATTTGATGATGATGATGATGATGATGTGACGATAACCGGCTTCGACTTGGGAGGCGATACGGGCTTCGGTGAAGGTGGTGAGGCATGGGCTAGGGACGCTGCGCTTGAACCCATGTTAAAAGTCCATCGTGTCGATGGTGGTGATGAGGAAATGGATGATTTTGATTCTAATGATCCATATACTATCTCTCTCTCTCATCAACCTGCCACCAATGAGCATAACAATATCCTTAGTTATTTCGATAATGCTTTGCAAAAGAATTGGGCAGGCCCCGAACATTGGAAAATTCGACGAATCAAAGAGACAACCACCGCATCTAGTGCACCTCCTCGGATACGTAAAGAGAAGGAACCTTTTGAAATCGACTTTGCTTCACCCCTTGATCCAACGCTCGCGGAGATGATCTATACTTCGTCAAGCTCTAACTCAGCGATATCCTTGCCGAAGGCACAATGGAAGACCAAAGGCAGGAACCTTCTGCCAGACGATAAACACTTTAACTCACGAGAACTTCTCCGCTTATTCCTCAAGCCCAAGGCTAGAATGGGATTCCGATCTCTTGCCAGAAGTCGACAGAATATGAGCCAACAAAATATTGTCAACAACAGCGAAATGGACGAGGCGTTCTGGGCTGCTCACAAAGCAGGCGGTGAACAAACTTGCCTGGAAGAGAGTGCTGCTCCTACCGGTGCTTATGACGCTGACTTCTTTGCTGATGATGAGGGTCTTGCCTTCCCTCACGGCCTTCCTTTGGGAGGTGATGATGACGACGAAAATATGCCATTCGCTGATGCGAGAGAAGCTTTTTCACCCAATATTGACTCTAACGCCCCGCCAGGCACTTCTGCAGGCGAACCAGGTGGTCTTTCAGGGCTCACTGCTTTGTTAAATGCTGCTGCAACTCCCGGTGGGGCACTGACAGGTGCTGGTGGATTTGGCTCTCAACTTGTCACTCAAGGTGGTCGAAGAGTACGCCCCGAATATGTGGCCTACGCAAGAGTGGCCAAGAAAGTTGACGTACGGCGACTGAAGGAAGAAATGTGGAGAGGTATTGGTGACCGATTAATCACATCGTCATCGTTCAGTTCAGCCTCACCTTCAGCAGCCGTAACATCTCTAAGCTCGCTAACGCCCGTCCCTGGGGAAAATGACACGGAATGTCCAAGCTCCGTTTCGTCAAAGATCCCTAAGCCAACAGAAGATGATACCAGTACGGAAGGCGGGGTCCTTCGATTTACATCCGTAATGCAGGGGCTTAAATCTTCCTATCCTGAACAAGCGTTGCGTGATATTAGCACGTCCTATTGTTTCATCTGCTTGCTCCATCTGGCTAATGAGAAAGGCCTTGTCCTGCAAAACAAAGGCGGCATGGATGGATGGGAGAACAATGGACTGGAGGAAATTTATGTTACTAAGGATGGAGGCGCTGTTATTGAAGGGGAGGTCTAAAGTACCCATCCGTCTCCTAGGTGGACAGATATGTGTGTTTTCCTTTTTCACAGTTTGAGTTAGTTTGCAAATTCCCTTACCCTACTAGAAGGCTGGGTCTAGCAATGTTTACCACCGCGCGAGACGGTTCTTTGGAATGGTACAGTGCAGAAGAATTGAGGTCTAATTCTTCTCATCTTATACATATTGGATATTTTTTTCCCTTTTTGTCTCAATTTTTGTTTCGTATTTCTGGTTTAACGGATCGGTACATATTCATAGAATTCGTCTGCTTTTCCTTTGCTCCCTATTTCCCTTCTGTTTACTGGCGTTTGGAATTGGCCGATATTTAGCCCAGGTGATTTTCCTTCTTCAAAGGTGACACGGTTATATTAATTGCTATATGTAATCCATGGTTTCTCCCGTGTCTGACCTGTACACCTAATCTATAAAAACAGAGCGCCGAAGGAAGTTTAAAAATCTACATGAATAGGCGGGATTTTTAAGGCTGTTGGCCAGATGAACAATATAGGTGAGACTTCTAATACAGACAGATATATAGTGTTTTCGTTTGCGGAGCCACCCTTGAACGCGCACATCCCCGACGCAGAGGATCGTCCTGTTAAGGTTGAGTTCGGCGTGAAAGGCAAGATATTATTTTCCTTTCACTAATCCCCGGGGTACTTTAGGTTTTGGCCGGCTCGAAGCGTCATAGAGACCCTCGTTTCGGTCAGCAAATTTTCAGTTCGATTGGTCGTTCTTAGTCTTATATCATCGAGATATATACTGGAAAAAGGGACATCAAAGGAGGGGTGAGTGATGGCCATATGAAAACAATATGCATGTTGGGGGGGGGGGGGGGGGGGAAGGAAATTTGCGTGCTAGCACAGAGAGGTGGTAAGCGTTGAAGTGAAAATATATATCCAAAAATAGCTCAACTAAGGAAAAGTTGAAAAGAATGGGGTATAGAGCATAATCAGGTTACTTCAACTTCGCCATCTCCTTTTCCTCTTGCATATCATCATCTCGTCACCAAAAGCAGCCGATTAATATCCCCCGTGGAAATTCTGTGGCTAGTTATAACTCAAAAACACAAAAGGAAAAAGCATGGTGTTCACAGGCAACTATTCAAAAAGATGGAAAGGGGTCAGTATTTTGAAATTCGCTCGACAAAGGAAAGTTCCCAAACAATATTAATCATGGATATATATTAAAAGAATAAAAGATGAAGTAAAGCCGAACAACACCAAATGCACCTCGATTCTCCCTATATCGGAATACTGGGTCGAAGCCACCCCATGAGCCACGAAATAACAAACAGTAAGCAGGCGTCCCAAGCCAACCTAATAATAGTTCCCGATTCCAATTCCCTTTGTTCATTTCGTGAAATCAGACTTAGACGACTGGCTATGAAAGAGTGGGCTTGTTCTCTTTCTGCATCTAGATATGTGATTCTTCCCGGTATATGCAGTTTGAAATAAAATATTGTACAGTATGTGACTATCTCTCAGCGTGACAAGTTGATGTGCAAAGCTGGCGATTGGGGAGATTCATCACACCTCTTTCGGAATTTAAAAGATTTCAGCAGATCATGAGTTTGGAGATGACACAATGCGGTCTTGTGTGGTTACTGCCATTCCAGGGGCGACGTCACTGCCTCGAGTTGTCGGAGCGAAGCTGGGACTTGTAAGGGGCGTTGCGTAAGCGCCTGGGATTGGTACGCTTGCATATATCTGCTCACCAGGCGCGGCATCGACATGTTGGTTCCTTCGTTCAAGGGTGGTCGGGGTCATCGGTGTTATGAATTCATCCTGTGAAAGTTTGGGGGTCGCATCTTGGACACGGATTGGGGGCGGGCGGAGTTGGAACGGTCGTTGTCCAGAAGCATAGGTGGCCTCTGGGGATTTGGGAGTTGCGTACTGTGTCGCATAGCCATCCTCAGCGTTGGAATAAGGATCTCCTCGCTTCATGGGACTCATTGGTGGTGATGCGAACCCAGGCGTGCGGGCAAATCCAGGGGTATTGGGAGCAGACTGGCTGCGGAGTTGGGCAAGGTAGAGATCAGATCGGGCTTTGTCGCGCACATCCATGGATTTGCGGAGCTTGCGCTTCGAGTAGAAGCGGTAGAAAACCACGGCATAGATGCAGATGACAAGCACTTCAATGATAACCTCAATGACGCAACATACAAGTGCCCAGTCCTAAAGAAGAAATTAGCTCTATTTTTCCCCCCCTCAAAATGGTAAGGAATAAGCCCGCGCTCACCTGCATGCGGCAAACAAGTTTATAATCAACCTCGTTCTTGTAGAACTCCCTTCTAGGACCTTCGGCACAGGCCCAACTCCAGATGTCTTTGTTCCCGTTAGACTGTTTGCTATTCTGAAGCACAGCTGCACCTGTAACCCACATGACTAGCGTGACAATGAAAAACATGACAGAGAAAACGGTATAGTAAACGGCTACCTTTTCTGCGCGTTTGTGGCCGCCACGGAAGTAGCCGTAGAAAACTCCAATGCAGAAAAGTAGAGATATCGAGGCAATAGAGAGGATGAGTATCTGGGGCCACAGAGGAGTGTTTGGCGCCCAGGCATTGAAGCTGTTCTTCTGGGCCAGATTCTTTGTAGCATTAAAAATGACAAAGCTCGTCGCTACCAAGGAGAGAATGATCAAACTGCAGCCGAAGCTGACACCACGAAGCATTAACTTCGCCAGTCGCACACGGGTTTTGATTTTCTTAATCGATGTCAGTGCCAAATTGTTGGAAATCCAAGGGATAAAAAGTAAATGAATCACATTTGGAGAAATGAGGTGTTGAAACGTACAAGATCTTTTGCATTCGCCTTCTCTGTGTCCTTTTCATGGTGCTCGAGTATCTGCTCCTCACGGAAGGTTGGACTGAGCATGAGTGAACGGCCAGCAGCACCAGGGGATTTCATGGCACTTTTTAAGGGTGAGTTTGGAGGATTTAGCCGGGTTGTTCCGGTCTGAGATTGATCTTCATTACGATCAGGTTTGTTTTCTGCCATATATCCAAAGCCGAGGTCCGAGACCTGAGCATGCTGGCTGGTTTTTGACATAGAGGGCGGATCCGCAAATGGAGATGGTCCAGAAGGTTCAGATGGAGAATGGACTGATGTGGCTTCTGCGAAACGAGCTGTCCGGGGAGATTTAAGGCTAGGGGCACCAGGATTCTCCTGCTTTTCGTTCATATCTTTGTCAGAAGACATCGTAAAACCAACAGCCTTGGAACGTTGCGGCTGAACAATGTCTACGGGGGAAACTGGCTCGCACTGCTCAAAGTGATCGCTACTGGAGTTCGAATATGTCATAGCAAAAGACTTGTGTCGCCGTCGCTCGAGGGTTGTTGGTTATCGTCGAGGTCCTTCCTTAAACCACCACAGATATGACTGTGTGTGGGTTACTTCGGACTCGCGATGATGAGGTATATGTCGAAGAGACCAGCTCGAGGGGAAGTAACGGATGGCAGGCTATACGCGGGAAGAAGTACGAATTTCGCAAACCGTGGGAGAATGGCAGCCTCAAACGATATTATTATTGAACAATGGAATGACAACGATGTTCTTGAAAGGGGAATAACTATCAGCAATCTATGTCTCTGAAAAAGGTAGATCAATGGCATCGAAAGCCAAAAGTAAAGTATAGAATGAATCAAATGTTCAAGTTGCATACCTGGTGAAGGAACGCCAGCAAACCTGCTACAGGTGATATATAGAAAGTATCACAATCTTCACCAATGTTGGATGAACGAAGTAGATTATTGTCTTCTGTGAAATATCTGCCAAATGGAACTTCTTCTCGTTCTTCTTACCGAATCATTAATTATGTCGGTCAACTAAGCTCAGCTCTGGAGAGTAAGAGTGCTGATTGTATCCGCGATGCCGGCCGCAGAGTAAAGAATGTAAATGGTAGGAAATCAGGGTTGATAGGTAGGAGGAAGGGGAAGTAAGAAGAGCGAGGTTGAATGGTCAAATCGAGAGATGAGGAGAAACGGGGAAGAGGGAGGGAGAGGGCTTAGAAGAGGAGGATATGGGAGACGTTGACTCGGTTCTGCGCAAACCAATAAAAAAAATCAATGCTGGCGAAGGAAGTGCTGGTTAAGCGCCCGGGTGGGTTGTGTGGATTGAACGGGGTTAACTAGGAGTTTTCATTCGGGAGTATAAACTCGCAATCTCCAAATAGATCTGAGGAGAATAAGACGGGAGGATGGAAGGAAGATCGGCAAGAGAAAAGGAAAAATGGAGGGGAAACAACTTGAAGGTTGAAACAGGGCCAGGACTGTATTTCATCCCTCTTTGCAGCGAATAACGAATGTATCCATGGATGCCCGGTCGGTGGCCGCAGCTTGACCGTCCTGGGCGAGTTCTTGGTTCTCACATTTCTGACTGTCCTTGTCGGCGGTTACATGCAACAGCCTCGATCAGTCCCTTGTTTCCGACTTCCCGTTCGTTGGCTGACGAAAAGACTGCCCCAATCAAATATGATCTTCTCCACTCACAAATCTCTGTCGACCGTAACTTAGCGCCCAGAAATGGACGCATCTTTTCTTCCCCTCAGCTCATAGGCGGGTAGTGAACTGCATGTTTGTTGGCAACTTGGCAACCGCCGGCCAATGGACGTCCAGAACCTCCAGTTGAACATCCTTTAGTTCAGCGGCAAAGGAGGCAGGGATACTCCAATCACAGCCAGTAAACAGACCAAATGGATCGACCGATGAGGGAACATCTCCATCGCACATGGTGTTTGGTTGGTGCTCTGTGCGACTGGTGAAAGTGCAGGAAAAGCACTATTGAAAGCCACCAATCACAAGGCTGGAGTGGGAGATTCCCGTTGATCACAGAGGCGGGGAAGACAGGCTCAGTGGGCTGGTGCGAGGGTTCCCCGTTTCCCCTAACTAGTTCCACTTGCAAGTGTGACGGATGTTCATGGGAGCAAGGGTTGAAGAATGCTGTAGTATGAATAGAACAGCTAGATATCTGGCACGATTAAAGAAACAAAAGAAGCTCACTTTCCACTGCTCTAGCCAAAATTTCCCTCAGTGGGGTCTGAATGTTTTGGTTTCTTTATTATTCGGCGATCCGATTTTCATATTGAGCCCGCACTGTGGTGGCTCCTAACTTATCATAACTATATGGCAGAAGTGAGCTTCCGGCCTGAGTAATCGCACCTGAACCTCGAGGGTTAACAGCTGGGGCTATCGTGTTTGAATGTTACGGTCATTGATTGCAAGGGAGGCAATATTCCAAGATTGAGGACGTTTTGCAGGGCTTGCTTATCCTTCAAGCGAGTTCATTGAACTAGTCAGTAGCTAGCTCGTTGATGAATACACGTCACTTGCCTATGCCCAAAGCCAAGACGAAACAATGTTGTATTCAATGTGGTAATGTGGTGAAATGGCGATAAGCGCATTATTCCTGGCTTAATGCGCACAGTTTGGATTCATGGATATGCCATCAACTTCGGCACAGTGGACGCATCTATGAATCCATCTGTGGATCGCAGATAGACTGCATTCCTGTGTTGGCACCAGGATTTTTGCCTGGCTTTCGAACAAAATTTCCGAAACGCACAATCAACCACAACTCCGAAAATAATACACTATTTTAACATCGCGGCTGAGATAAGTTATTGTATTTCCAACTGAACCAGTTGCAAAAATAATGATCGTGTTTGATTTCGAGGTTGATGGTTTAAGGTTGATGGATGCCCCATAATCTTATCTTGGTCTCCAGAGATCAACAACGATCAATCTGTGGTTTGTAGTTTAACTGGACTTTCAGACGCCAGTTCAGCAACAATCCCATTGAGTTGGATTGCACAGTCTCTTGCTTCCTAGTTTGCTCTTGTTTCTGCATGTATTGGGCATGCATTCATGTACGGACGTCAGGGGACATACATACATGACCTCTCTTCTGATGCAGAGTTTGTCCATGATGTCAGGAGATTGACGGAGGACCAAATACCATATAGGTATTTCAAACCCCTCGCGAGGAAGCATATGGAATCCTCACATCCATCGCAAGGGTTCCCAGGACAAGCAAAATTCCCTCTGCATCTTTAGCTGGTTGGAAAGAAACACTATTTCTTTGTATAACGCAGACAGTTAATCTCGTGTATTTGTACCCCCCGATCTGGGAAGGGAAAGGGAGGATGCTTCAGTTTCTCTCATAGGGCAAGTCGAGTCGCGATTCCAGGAAAGTTGATTCACATTGCGCGAGACACGCTCGGCTCATTCCATGTCCCACTTGTATTGAACCTATGCTTCAGGTGCGTAATGTCCCTGATGCTACCCAGGTGAGTGCTCTGTTTCCAGACAGCGGAGCACATTGGCTATCGGCTTCAGAACAGTGGTGGGGGATAGTAACTCGGGTGGAGCTGAATCACCGTTTCCCAGATACTGGACTTGTCGCCTGCTTTGGATCCCTGATACCGAGCGTAAAGTTATGTCTGTCATTTTGGGTTATATATAATCGGGGAGCCATCTAATTTCCATATGAACGGTCTGAAGCGGTCAGGGGGTGCCATTCTCTCGGGTGTGGACCGCGTTGTCAACCGTTGCTAAGCTGCAAGCTGGAGGAGAAGACGACAGTGTGTATATTTTTGAGATAGAGCCGGGGAATTGAGGTGGACGTAGCTGGCCTGGTATAAAAGCGTATCCTGTCATCATCTAGAGATCGAATTATTCGGCCCTTATGCTCATGAGATGTTAACTATACCATTGACATCCAGCAGTAGTGTACATATCTAAATATCTCTTCCTATTTCTTGTTATAAACTAGTTATTTCGTTAACTACCCGTGAGAAAACAGCCGCCCAAAGATATCAAAATATCACAGCATTCGCCAACGCAATGATGGAATAAATAGAACAATTGTCTCACTCTTTAAGGACGCCATATTCGTGGAAATTTTTAATATTTTTGGTAAATTTGTAATATCCAGCTGTATGTGCCAATGGGAACACCCATGTACCCCCCGACCAAATTCTGCTGGTGAGGTACATACATAATTGCAAAGTCCTCGGCGTTTTTCCAGCCAACCAGCTTCCGTGAAAAATATTTCTTTTCCTCAAACCAACCGTCCATGCGAAAAAAACAACACCCAACGGTTCAACTTCTCTTTATATTCCAGTTTACCACTGTCAAGTAGCAAGGAATGCCGCTCTCTTTCCCTCGTATGCTCACTAGCACATCTCGCCTTGCTTCCACGCGGCTCAATCTTCCACACCGGGTTGTGTCCGACTCTCCCATCCTCAAACAACCGCTTGCTTCCTTTTCATCCCGCTCTCAATTCTCCTTCCCCTTCCCCTCCACCGCCTCTCCGAACAAACCACCCCAGAAACCCTCTTCAGAATTCAAAATCATCCCCTGCCTCCTAATCATCCTCATCGGCAGCGGCTCCTACGTCTTCCTCGTGAAATCTCGCCTCCCGAAGAATGTCCCAACAACAACAACAACAACAGATGACTGAAATACCCACAACCTCAATCCCCGCCGAACTACCCCCACCCCAATCCTCAACAAATTCCACCCCGAAATTCTCTCCGGATTCCATAACCGTAATCTTCGTTCTTGGCGGCCCCGGTTCCGGCAAGGGCACGCAATCCGCAAACCTCGTCCGCGACTATGGGTTCAACCATCTGTCCGCTGGCGATTTGCTGCGAGCCGAGCAACAACGCAAAGGCTCGCTGTACGGTGACCTGATCCGCCACCATATCCGCGAGGGCATCATTGTGCCCATGGAGATCACTGTGGCGCTGTTGTCCAATGCCATGGGGCAGATATTAGAGGAGGAAAAGAAGAAGAAGAAGAAGCAGCAGCAGCAGCAGCAGCAGGATGTCGATAATAGTGAAGTGAGAGCGCGGTTCCTGATCGACGGTTTCCCGCGCAAGATGGACCAGGCGACCTTCTTCGAGGATACGGTATGTCCGTCCACGGCTACGCTGTTCCTCCGCTGTTCCGAGGATGTCATGTTGGACCGGCTGCTCAAGCGTGGGGAGACGAGCGGACGTGATGACGATAATATCGAGTCTATACGGAAGAGGTTCCGGGTCTTTGAGGAGACGAGTATGCCAGTTATTCACTATTATGAGAAGGAGGGGAAGGTGATAAGTGTTGAGGCAGTGGGGAGTGTGGAGGAGGTTTATCAGAAGATTAGGGAGGGGCTGGTGAGAAGGGGCATTAAGAGGGTGAATGTGGACAACTGATTGATTTCATTTTTCTAACAGTTGTGTGTGTGTTCTGATAATATATTTTTGTTTTTGTTGTGAGCATTGGATTGCAGGGTCAATCGATAAATCTCCTAACTAGTCATTTCATTTTCTTTCAAATTACTTTAATATATAATTAGATATACGGAAGGTTCCTCCCCATGCATATTGAACTTTAGAAACGCTCTCTACCCAAAGAACCTGAGTATGTGAAGAGTGACTATGTGGTTTTTATATTTGGATATTTCTGTCCCCAGGATGTATCTGCACACCTAGTGTTTGCCTATAGAATGGCAGGTAGAGTCTGCTTTTCTGCTTGGGAAAATGGAGATGCATAGAAACAAAGCATGAGTTCGAATGCATCTATGCTTTTAAAATTATCGTATTTGTTGTTCCTCGTTTTCCTCAATTTTATCTCATTTTCACTAATCTCTAAGTCGTTGCATTCGACGGGAACAAGGTCCAACTCTGGCACTCCGGAAAGCAGTAAGGAAAAGCAAAGATCAAGACAAGCCCCAAGCTGTATTTTTCTCTCTGGAAGAGAGGTACAATAAAAGGATAGAATTTTGGATGGCAATTGAAAGAGAGCAGAAATGGTCATTTCTTAACACCATTCGAAGGGAAAACTGAGGAAATAATAATAATAATAATAAAAAGAAGAAAAAAAAGAGTCAGCAGATTAAAACCACAAATATTAATCCACAACGAGCAAGGGAAAACGGTAATAAAAAAGACAGAAAGGAAAAAAGAAAAAGAAAATATCCCTAATCACCTCCACCAACCAAATCAACCTCCCTAGGCTGATGCTCCTGCTGCTGCTGCTGTCTCTGATGATGCCCATGCCCATGGCCATGACCATGCCCATGACCATGTCCACCACCTCTCCTCCTATCTCCACCACCCCTCTGCTGCGAACCTCCCTCCGCATTGGCAGCAGCAGCAGCAACGGTGGCGGCGGCCGCTGCACTTGCCGCCGCCATTTCCTCGCGTACAAACTTCTCCTTCTCATTCCTCACAACATCCAGCACATTCTCCAGACTGCGTCTCCACACCATCAATCGCCCCTGCACCTCCGCCCACTGCTTCTCTCCAAACACCCGGTACGTCGCGCGGTGCACAAGGAACTCGCCCTTTAACTGGCTCAGTTTGCCCTCCACCAGGCCCGCGCGGATGGTGTCGATGACCCACTTCTCCACGTCGTCGCGCGGGATGCGCAGGGCTGATGCGATGGTATCGTATGGCAGGGAGCGCGAGGGGGTGGTGGAGGACAAGCTTGCTAGCGTGAGCAGGCGCATTTTTGTCTGCAGGATGTCGGCGGAGGCGGCGAGGTTGTGAATGGAGGAGAGCGGGGTGGCTTTTATGCTGTCTTCGTAGGCGTCTAGGGTGTCTGCGGCGAAGATCTCGAGGAGCTCGAAGAGGTGCGGTTCCGTGGTGCGGAGTGATTGGATGGCGTCACTGGCTGTTAGGGGGGTGAAGTCGAAGACGGAGGGGGAGGTGAAGGCGGATAGGAGGGCGCGGAGGGCGATGTCGTGCGCTTCAGGGGTAGAGGATTCGGAGGGTGGGATGGCCTGGAGGGCTGAGACGAGGTGCGAATGAGCCATGTCACGGTCGCCGGCGTCCTTAGCTGCGTCGGAGATGGCTAGGTGAAGGCGTTGCAGGTCCTCTTCGTCCAGACCCCAGGAGGAGATCCAGGAGGGAAGTTGGGTGTTAAGTTGCGACTTGAGAGCGGCGAAGGCCAGGGATGAAGGCGCCTGGCGGATGACAGCGAGGATGGCGAGGAAGACGTGGTAGCGGCCCATGTCTTGTTGGGGGAGGGTGTTGAAGATTGTTGAGAGGATGGAGATGGAGAAGGTTGAGCTGTTCTGTGGGGAGGAGGTGAAGGGTTTGGCCAGGTAGCTGCAGACTCGCGGGAGGAACATGTTCACCGACGAGGATTGGCGGATGAGATGAATGAGCAGCTTGTAGGCAGTGGATATTTCTGTAGTTTTTGTTATATTAAAAAAATTAAAAATTCATGAGTTAGTCTATTTGTTCAGATATATAAAATGTTTCAGGCCAAGGGAAAAGTTGCGATTGAGAATCTAGGGGGCATCCCTCACTCACCCTTCTCCGGCGCTGCATTCAAGGCCGCAGCAGCGACCACAATTTTCTTCAGCACCTCATCCCTCTGAGAAAGAATCTGCTGCTTCTGCGCGGGACTGGGTTCCTCCTCAAGCTGTTCCTTTTCACGCAGAGCCTCGAGAGCCGGAAAAATCTCAGCTTGGACTCCCCTGTCCGTTTTCCGGATGGCATCGATGTACTGGGCCAGCTCGTCGGCCAGTTCAGTAAACGAGCCCTCGACCAGGAGGGTGTTGGGTGCAGCAGCCATCCTGAAGGTGCTGCAGGGAGTGTAAATGGTGGCTTGTATCTAATCTTGGATACTGCGGTTGGGCTGGGGGTAAGGGAGCGTGTCTCTTTTGGCTGCGGAATGGAAGATTTTTGGTTTGATGGAATTCGAGAATTTCGATGTGTGGGCGGTCTTGGCGAGGTTGCGATGTATCTTTTGGCGGGCAACAGAGAGCTCTGTCCCCACAAAATGGCAGCGTAAAAATTAGGAAAAATTAAGAAAATTAAAAAGATAGTCTAAAATAATGTAAATTTAATAGTAAAATCCTTTTGAATATTTTGATAGTAATTTTACTCCGAGATAATGAGGATAATACTAGTACATCTTCTGTGTACCACCAGATGGATTCACTCAGTCTATTTCCTCCCAAGTCAAACGTCATTACATGTATCATTTGAGCTCTAAAGTTGACCCGCGCCTAAATAAAAACTGGGACAGAAACACAAAAACTATTTCGGACATGTTGGTTTGTTTCCGCAAAGAATTTCGGGAGGCATATTCAGCCAAATCAAATGCCATCACTACCATTTTGCTGCAGTGGCTGATGCACGCATTACGTCTCATCATGAACACCTACGGAGCACCATCTGGAAATTAAAGAAAGGAAAAGAAAGGAATGCTCATAGCATTGAGGTTTAAGGAGGCTAAGAAATATAGGGTGAGCAAGCATACAAGCAAAACAAAAACAAATCATTATCGCAAGAGGCATCTATCTTGCTGCGACCATTTCATTTCTTCCTTCAACCATTCCTGATTTTCCCACCCTTTACTCCAGTCCTGCACACACATCAACAGGGCATGAACACATCTCATCGTCGTCATTAAAAATAAGAAAGGTTCTGTCCGCTAAACAACATAAACACCACGGTCAGGAGTCTGCCACAGTCAGGCGGCTACATGAAAAGCTTGAAAGCCGCGAGGAAAGCGGCAACTAGGATGCTAGCAGAGGAATCATGAGGCACACGGAGGGTGGAAGCTGGGTTGCTGGTCTTTGAGGAACTTGTATTTTGGGTGACGGTGGGGATGTTGCTTGAGATCTGCGCTTCTTGGGTCTTGGTTGGTCTGGCGCTGGAAGTGATCTCCCCCTTTGATTTAAAAGGATCCTGAGTGCCGAGACATTTGGACTGGTTCTCCTTGCAGGCTCTCTGACCCATCAGGTCATCGGGGTGGCTTGCAATACATTGGGCAAAGGTCGAGGTGCAGATGAAGAACGGCATCGTGCTCTTATACTTGGTCAGGTCGGGGGTGGTTCCGTCCCCGCAGGTGCAGGTGTAGCTCAGATCACTCTGATGCGGTGGGTTAGTATTATCTCAAAGCGACACTTGATATGTGATGCAGGAAGGAACACCAAGAAGAGAATGGGAGACAGGGTCTTGGATGCATTGGATTGGATACATACTGCGCTGCACTTATTGACCGAGGCAAAGTTCTGGCAGATGGCAGGGCAAGCGGCGGACTGGGAATCACACCAGGCATCTGACAACCAATTGGTTAGCAACACATGCCCCCTAACGCGAAAATAAGACAAATTCCTGGAAGCTGCTGGTCACTAACATTTTTGGTCGGTCGGGACAGCACCTAGGTTGAAATCAGGGGGGAAAGTTTGGGCAGCGATACCCGTCATCACCAGCAGAGACACAACAGAGAGGAGAACGGAGAGCAACATGATGGTAGCTGTGTTGCGTTGTCAAGTATCACCGTAGACAGAGAAGAGAAAAGAGGTAGAGCAAAGCTTCAGAGAGCAATTGAAGCTAGCTGAAAGGATATGAGGGGTGTATCAATTGGGAATCGCGGTAATGAGCTGCAGCCAGAGACGACAACAGATTTGGGATGAGACCAAGGGGAAGAGAATTGGTAGAGGTTTAGAGAGAGAGAGAGAGAGAGCTGGCGGATATTTGTGTGTTGCGGTGAGACTGATGCGCTTGCGGAAGCGGTTGTTGCTGTGGCGGTTGCTCTGACGGAGCTACCTATCAACAACACACGGAGTGTGGCAGAGATCTGCGGATGGATCTTAGTTATCTATCACCGTGGCCGTGGCCCGTTTGTTTTTTTTGTTTTTTTTTTTTTTTTTTTTTTTTTTTTTTTTTTTGGGGGGGGGGGGGGTTCGGGGGCGCCTTTGTGGTTGATGGGATAACTACTGCAGCAACGGTAACCAATGAACCAACAACACAGGCAGAGAGTAAAGGCACAGTCAGCCTTGTATTATTATCAGCCAGGAAGAATGTGATTTGTTACATTGAGGGCTCTGAATATATTTATTAGATATGAATGACGCTGGATAAAAAGAGGGAGAGAAGAAGCAGCAGAAAAAGAAAAAGAAAAGAAAAAGAAAAGAAAAAGAAAAGAAAAAGAAAACAAAACAAAAAGAAAACAAAAAGAAATATAAACAAAAAACAACCCCCGAGAGAGAGGCAAACGTAAAGCTGAAGAAGGAAGCCCTCCCTCGTTCCACCGGCTAATTCCTGCTCGGGGCCGGGGCGGGTGTAAAGGGGGCTGGTGTAAGGGGAGCGGTTTAACCCTGTGCTGTCCTCCTGTGCTGTTAGTTAGTAGGCTCTGCTGCCACTGACACGCACGTTGACCACGCTTGGGTTGGAACGATGCGATGCTGCCGGGAGCGGGTCCAGGGAGATAATTTAACCCCCTTAGAATCCAACAAAACAGGCTAAATTCCCTCTTCTAGTCCTTGGATTTCCCTAGTCCCTGTGGTGCCAACAGCCACAGAATTCATCATAAAATGAAAGTGAGCTCCCGGGCCAAGAAGCTCATGGTTTATTACGCCTGTTATCAGTGGAGATGAGGGATCTGGTTTTTCAAGGGTCACTCTTCACACAATCTTCTCTGTCATTTTTTCCCCTCTCTTCTTCTTCTGAACTCGTTCGGCTATATATCGAGGGGTCCCCCGTAATGGAGCCCCTCCATATGCCTCCAGAAGCTGATGGGCCTTTCTCATGCTACCTGATGGATACATGAAAGATGATTTCGATCCATTGTTAACCTTCAACTTCCTCCTGCTGATATGGCTGGGTTGAGAAGAACATCCCAAGTGGATTTGCATCCAACCGCTCGAATGGGGCTGAAGGTTCTTACTAACTAACTTAAGGTTAGTTAACTTAAACTCCCGGTTCCTGAAAACTGCCGAGGCCAAATCCGGTGTCAGAGCCGTGGAAGAAAAGACGAAAAGCAAAGAGAGATGGGAGAATAGGAAACAATAAGAAAAAGAGGGATAAAATGTTGTTGTTGTTGTTGTTGTTCCTTTGGTGAAACTGATGGCCTCTGTTTCCCTCACTCCCCAAATTCTTCAATTCGCCAATTAACCTCCTCCAACTCATCCGTACAACCTCTCCGTTCCCTCAACGTAACTGGCGGAATCTCCTATAGCAAGGGATCAAAAAACCACCACCGCAACCGCACCATGTCGTCCTCATCCTCATCCTCCTCTTCCGCTTACACACCTACATCTACTCCTCCAGGTTCCATCCCCCCAGAAACCCTCTCCCACTTCCAATCAGACCCATGGACATCCACGTTCCTCAATCTCCCAACCCACGCCGCCATAAAAACCTACTCGCGAACCTCCGACCCAGCAACCGGCGAAGACGCCTTCTTCGCCCGCACAATCGGCTCCCCAACCACAATCCCCCACTGCCTCACCCTCCGCAAGAAAACAATTGAGCAACCGCCAACCCACCAACCTCTTCCCTTTCCCCCGCCCGCTACTGGCCCCATGGCACCAGCAGCAGGCCGCCCCATCCCATCTAACAAAGTCGACCTCTTCGCTCTCTTCTCCCTCGCCACGCCGGGCATAAGCGGGCACCCGGGCACGGCGCATGGCGGTGTCATCGCCACGCTGCTCGACGAGGTGATGTCATTGGCCGTCTCGCTGCATATCCCTGGCTACAGGGAGAATGAGAAGGCGGAACGGGCGAGGTTGTATACGGCGCAGCTGGATGTGAGGTATCGGAGGCCGGTGAGGGTGCCGGGGATGGCGGTTGTGAAGGCGTGGTGTGTGGTGAGGGAGGGGAGGAGGTTTTTTATGAGAGGGCAGCTTGTGCAGGAGGAAGGGGAGGGGACAGGAAAAGGCAACGGCAAAGGCGGGGTGGGACAGTTGGAGTGGGTTAAGAGGAAGCTGGTTTGTACAGAGGCATATGGGGTTTGGGTGCAGTCGAGGGAGGGAAAGTTGTGATTCTGCATTAGGCTCTCTCTCTGTGGGTGTGTGTATATAGAGGGCTAATTTCTATATCTCAACGTATAGAGCATAGAGTAGTCATGGAACCTGTGGAATTCGTGTTTATTATGTGATATAGCATGGATATTATACATTCATTCTACCTCCACTTTCTCCCCCAACCCAACAACCAACAAATTCAGAGCTTCGCAAATATTTAGACTTATACGTGACTTGACTTTGATTTGGCCGGAGTAAAGGCTTGCGTCGGGATGCCGAGGTAACTTGCTCGGCCCGACTGGCCCAACCCAAACCACCAAAATTTCCTCCGACGATTGCATCGATCATTCATCCATACACAATATCCCGTGCTGTTCCCACAAAGAACTATTCTCCTATCTTATTTTATATTTTGTATATATTCTGTGCGCCGTCTCCTGATTTTCTATTCCGGGATTTTCAGTTTTTTTGTCTGTCCTCTACCTCTTTTGGAAATTTACATGTTTGATATAACCCTCGCCTCGCCTCATGCAACTGCTTTCACATCTCGCAGTTCGTTGGGAATAGAGGGTGTCTAGACGGAGGGATACGTTTTTGTTCCTGGACCGAAGCTTTCCACAATGGTGGGGTTTGTTGCGAAAGCTCAATTGGACGGGATTTAAAACATATAACTACGCACCGACCATGACGGCCGCGAACAGATTCGAGGCCGCTACGGCTGTCACCCCACTGTCCTCGCACACCTACGCCGTAAATCTACGATTGGAATGGTGTATCGGAACAGGTATGCATATGCATGCATGCATGCATCATCTCCTCCTCCCTCCTCCCTCCCAAACCTATCCCATAATTTATGATTCCAACAAACAGCTAACCCCCTTTGCCCAGTTCCCCATGGCGGCTACGTAACCTCCATCTTCCACAACGTCGCAGTCACCCATCTCAAACACACCCACCCAACCCTGCACTCCGGTGCTCCCCACCCCATAACAATCCACCTTACCTTCCTGCGCCGCACCGAAGCTGGCCCCGCCACCTTCACCGTGCAAGATACAAAACTCGGCTCCCGCACCTCAACCCTACACATAACCCTCAGCCAACTGGATCCCGACGGCGCCGTCCGAGAAGAGGCTGCCAGTTACATCACCGTCTCCAATTTCGACCAGGAGGAGGGCCCCACGATGAATACCGGGTATGAACTGTCTGCCTTGCCGGTGCGGGGGCCAGGGGACCTTGCTGCTGTTGGTGGTGTCAGAGGCGGAGCGCTGACGGTGGACCTGGCGAGGTTGGCCCGGGACGGCCGTGATGGTGACTGGGAGCGCTTCCATGCTGCCTTTGCGACCATGCGCAAGGCGTCGCAGCATGCCGAGTTCTACACGCCCCGGCGCTCGGGAATGGGGAAGACATATTCCGGCGTCGTGGAGCAGTGGGCCCGATTTAAGCCGTATGGCAGAATCGAGCGTTGGACGGATGCGTCGCTGGGTTATCTGGCGGATATGTTCCCGATGATGCTGGAGACGTTTGATCGGAAGCAGTGGGGGGCGGATGGAGCGACGGCTCCTGGGTCTGCGGCCGCCGCGGAAAGTAGCAGCGACAAGGTGGCCAGGTACTGGTACCCGACTGTCCTGCTGAATATCGAGTTTAAGAAGAAGTTGCCAGCGGAGGGGGTGGAGTGGCTGTATTCACGTGTGCAGACGAAAGTGCTGAGAGATGGGAGGATGGATTTGGATCTTGTCATGCTGGATGAGCAGGGTGAGGTTGTCGCGTTGAGTAACCATGTCGCACTGATTGTGGATGCGCAGAGGAATTTTGACCAGAGGAAGGGAAATGGGACTGGAAATGGGGCCACGAAGATATAGGCAATTCTATTTGGCACTATCGGAATGTTTTCCTTTGGTTCCCAAGGTGATTTGCTGGACCCCAACCGCGGTATATAGCTCTGTCACTGCGTTGTACATAGATATAGATGTGTGGCTATCCGTGATATATGAAGCTTGTAGACCTAGAGAGATTCAATTCTATATATATATATATATATATTCCCAACATAGCGACGAATTGAGGAAAGTGAGCAGAATAACTATTCGGATCGCTTGCTTAAAAGTGAAGACAGCAGCTAATTAGAATACATAACTCAATAAATTGTACATATGAGAGATGACAACTAAGGCTGAATAGGCGAGCATCAACCCAGCTGATCGCTTGGAGACATGAATATGGATAACCACACCCTGCCTGACGGAATGGAGGTTATCACTGCGTTACCTGCGAGATGGTCGCCAGTTTCTGAAGGCAGGAAAGTACCCCTGCATTACACAGTGTCAGTAAGGGCAAAACACATTCCTCAAGTAGCTACGGGCAGCACTTACCAGTCACCCCTTGCGTTAGTGTTGCTTTTGCTTCCGTATTCTTCGACCCAAGCGTCACAGTAAGAACGTTTTTGATCACCCCTTCCTCGTCCAGTTTGTTCGCCCAGCGGAAGATAACCTCATCCTCCCGCCCATCTCCAACAACAAAGAGAAAATCAGGCTCCTGATTTGTAGCAGGAGGAGAACCCTTCGCGGACCGCTGGAGGCCCTCTAGAACCGTACTCGCAGCCGTGGCCTTGTTGGGGGAGACGGGTTCAACGATAAGAGCATCCTTGTCCACAACAGCGTGGACATTATGGTTCGCGCATGTGTCGTTGATGTGATTCGCACACTCGGAAGCATGTCGTTCGGCCGTCTGCGGATCCTCTGCGTTTGCGAAATGGAATACTAGAGATGTGTGCATGTGTTCAACCCAGCTGCCTTCTGTGCGTTCCTGGAAATACCGAATCATGTCTGCCACTCCTTCTTTCCAGGTTTCCGTATGCTCCTCGCTCGCGAGCCGTACCCAGTCCTCATGGTTGGCTTCGCGAAGGTAGCGACCGTTCTCAGCAATTAGACCCAGCCCTGCGACACGGCGGAAGAGCCGTTCCATCTCCTCGGGCATTCGAGAACTCATCACGTAGACGATATTTTTGGGATCTTCAATCAAGTCATTTAACGTATCAATGGCCCGCTTTGGCGTGGTCAACACGATGCTAGTAGGGGAACCCCAGGATGCCAGGGTTCCCTCGTAGTCGAGGATGAACAGACGGTGTGAGGACCGTTTATATTTAGAGCAGAGATCATTGACTGAAAGACGAGGTATGGACACATTATCCCGAAGTGACTGCTCGCTCCACGCCTTCCTGAGAGCCTCGATGAACGTTTTGAACCAATTAGCCGTAGTATGTTTCATAATTATGTCGTTTAATTTTGTCCAGTTGCGCTGCTTCTGCTCTGGGTTCATTTCCAGGGCAGTATTCAAAGCCTCGGCGCATTGCTTGTAGTTCCAGGGGTTGACAAGCAACGAGTGTCCTTCGAACAGTGAAGCACTTCCCGTAAATTCACTAAGAATCAGAGAGCCATGTTTTTTCTCGGAATATTGGCCATTTTGGCATTGGATGAATTCATGGCTGGTAAGATTCATACCCTCTCGCAGACTCGTGACCATGAGAACATCTGCCATGGAGATTAACGCAATATACTGAGGGAAGTCGATATCTTGTTTCAGAAAGACCAGAGGTTGATGGGCCAAGCTGAAGTTGGCAGAATTCACTCGCGTCACGATGTCTGATACTGTTGCATCAAGCTCAGATTGCTCCGTCGTCGGCAAGGCAACTTGGATTAGAACCACCTGGGTCGACAGTATTAGTTATGGCTGTTGCTGCGCATAGAACCTTAAGGATGAGAAGGGGTAGTGTCATCATACCTTGTCTTGCCACTGCGGGTATTTGCGGAGGAAAAGTTCGTATGTCAGTAACTTTTGCCTGACGCCTCGAATATTGTCCAGCTTGTCACGGGCCACAACAAGACGCTTTCCCTCATATTTTTCCTTGATTATGCGCATCCATTGCGCAACTTCGTCATTGCTCCGTATACCGTCCAATCCCTTCACGTCAATGCCAATTGGGAAAGTCCCCACGTTAACGAAGCGATCGTCCAGTTGGACACCTTCATTCGTTGCTTCGACAGTAAGTATGCGGCTGCAGGTTTGCAAGAAATGATGACAATATTCTTGAGCTTGGAAACCTATCAGATTGGCTCCAAGCATACCCTTGAGCAACTCCTCCCGGACGGACAGGCAGCGAAATACTTCGGATGACGGAAATGCTATATGGAGGAAAAACCCGATCTGAGCATCAGGGAGTTGTTTCCGCACCATAGAGGGCACTAATAGTAAGTGGTAATCATGGATCCAGATCACATCGTCACGCTTCCAGTTGCGAACAATACGGTCCGCAAATGCTTGGTTCACTCGAACGTAGTAGACCCATGAGTGGTCTTCATACGCTTTGCTCTTTGGGTTGTCAGGAATCTGATAATGGAAAACCGGCCACAAAATTGTTTTGCAGAAGTGGAGATAGTGGCCATCAAAATCGCTATCATCCACATAGACAGTCAATGCATCATAGTCCACTTCGAGTTTTTCGGCTATGTTGTCCTTTGTGTGATCATCCAATGCATCTGTCGGCATGCCGAGAGTTCCGACCCAAAATACACTCCCGAGAACGTTGCTGTCGACAGTAGAGCGGACGGCATTCCGAAGCCCACCATTTCCTTGTTCCGACGGCACTATTGTCCATGCGGCCCCCGCAAAATAGTCGTTCTCAGGGTCTGGCTGAGTTAATGTGAGCAGCTTAATCGCATCAGCCGCATTTTTGGAGTCAGTAGCGACACCATGATCAAGGATGGATGGGGCCGGAGAACGCAGCGGCATTGCTTTCGGTTGATTGAACACTCCCTTAGTCCCCCAAGTTGGGGAGTGGGGATCGCTGGGAGCCAACGGCTGAAGATCCGCGGGTGAAGGAAACGGATAGCCTGATTGGTCAACCTTGGGCTTAGGCTTGCTAGACTTGTCGGATGTAAGGGCATACTGTTGGACTTGTTCCTTGAGAAATGCCGGTATTGTTGGAGAAGTTGGTTTCCTGCGCTGGGAGAACAGGCTACTGAATTGTTTCCTGTGAAGCTCCGAAGATCCTTCTCTCACATGTCGATGTCTAGGACTTGACGGTCGCCTAGTTTGCAGGCCTTCAGGGAGCTGAAAATTGACAGTATAGGGGAGAAACCTAGAATTCGAAAGAAAAGTCAGAGAGCTGCCATACCCAATGCAATCATCAGCCTACTATGACAGAAGGACTTACAAAGACACAACGAAAACCGTCATTGTGACAGAAATTCGGGGTTGCAAAGGACGTCGTCCGTTGAAAGGTTTCGAGGGCAATTCAAAATCCCTTTAGACCGGAGCAAGAAGTCGATCGGAAATGCGGACAGTGGAAATGGGAAAGCAACAGCAGGCAGAAGTTTTAGCCAGCGTGAGATTTTGTATGTAGTGTATGTTGGCAGTGTATTTATGTAAATACTCGAGAAAGCTGTCTATCTTCGAATTGGCAAAATTCCAAGGAAATCTCACGTACACAAAAAAGTGATCATCGTTTTCCCTTGCAGTGAGGTCTAGATCCATTCATCATAGATACGTCATCCATTCAAAATGGAATAGTTAACTAGGACTTCTGCTAGAGCCTGACGAAAAGTGAGGGCAATCCACACGCTGCTCAACAATCCATAGATCATATCATCATGGCTCCTCAGGATCATCATTGGGAAAACACGACCACTCTGGTTTAGAAGGGTTTGAAGTGTTATTAAAAAAAAAAAAAAAAAGGCGGTTCAAAACGGGTGGAACCATCCTTTTAAGTTGGGATTTTTGAGGATTGATCAATAACAAGCTTCGTGGTTTTTCCTGTGGGGCAAGATCCGAATCTGGGATGTTGTATTAGTTAAACTTCCCAGGTACAACAAACATTACACACATAACACACATATATATATATAGCAATTATATTAATGTACAAAGGCCACTTTTGTTGCGCCATCAATAGAATGATTCAGGCCTGAAGAGCGGCGGTGTTTGGTGTGCCATTCGGAATCTATCTAGGTCAACATTTGTGTGGAATGCTTGTACATGTAGTACCTATCCACGCTTGTTGCTGTAAAATCTAACAACTAGAAGTCAAAAAATCCTAGCTAAAAACCTATGCCGCAAAATCTGCTCCGAAAACAGTTCCTTGGAACTTAGGGGCGTGCTGTTCTGAAAGTGTTTCGTGCTGCGTGCATCTTTGGAGAGAGATTTTTAAGCAAACGGTTATGGTAGAGCCCAGCCATTTCCAACATCACTTCTTATACAAGACTACTTCGACAGAATGGTTAAAAGTCGCAGCCGCCCACCAGCTCAAGCCATTTCTGAGAAGGCTGGATGGGGAAAACAGAGGAAGTTTTGTTAGGTTATTTGGGTTATATTCCATTAAGCCACTCATCTCCGGTTGGTCTGTCTCTTGGATCGATGGGAACACCATCAAATGACGAGTCCAAGTTTTGGACTTGAAGATAAAGAAGTTATCGCCCCAAATCGTGGATATAACAACCTTTTGTATTAGATTAGTCAAATCAAGATCTGTTAGCAGGATGGTTGGTGTGTTATAGGTACCATTGTCCCCAAATGACCAAATATAAGTCCTAAATGCGCCTCTGGGCCTTGCCAGATGGGTGTTCCTTCCATCACCATTCCTGCAGAAATTTTGAGGTTATACGTTAAATAAACTGTGCTATCAAGATCTGCAAGTTGAACGTCTGTGAGCCGCAGTCCGCTTTCATGACTCTGAGAAGGCGAAGCATAGTTCACCATGATATTGTCCATGCTGATATCTGATTGTTCCTCAATCTCCTTAAAGATATGTTCAGGAATCAAGTCTGGGCCTATGTGCACATAGCCGTCTTCATGAAGCACTTTTAATGCCTCGGACACCCCCTTTGATACATAACTATCTGATCTCTTTCCTACTCATCCTCAAGATATATTTAGCACAATGGCAGGTGGATCGGCCGGGTCAACTATCTCATCAATCAAAGAACGAATATGGAGAGTTCTGGACTGGAGCTTCTTCAAGACATCCTTCTCATTGGTGATGAACGTGGCTCGCGGATTCAATCAAAACCGTCTGCCGAGTCTTGTTACTGTCAAGAGAGAGGCAAGTAAACACAAGGATTTTCAAAATAGCTAGTAACCAGGTAGTTAACTAACGTTACTATATACACACGAAGAAGACGGTAATTAATGACGTAACTACCTTCCAAACCAAAGGAATTCACCAAAGTTGCTTGGTGATGATACATATATGTTCCTGTGAGACGCTGGCCGAGTTTCATGAGAGAGGGAGTTTTGACGCCATTATTATAGAAGGCAAAGACAGTAAGTAGTGCTTCGTGAAGGCGAGCAGCAAAACAACGCGTAGCTTAAACGGACACTGTAAAACTCAGAAGAGAAGGCTGCAGAGATATCTGGCGAAACAGATTCAGCAGATTCAAGTTTCGAAAGTTGTTGTTGATGTTGTTGACACAAAGCGTGCCTCGCTCGCTTCGCCCTTGCGGTCGCAGGCTGCTAGATAGTTATAGTTACTACCCACCAAGAGGTTGGTATAAACGTGCGGAGTGGCCTCGGGGTAGATAGGAGAGAAGGGACAAGACCGCGCGCCAGATGGGGGAGGTCGGTGGAAGCCCATGGTTGGGTGGCGAGGCAACTTTTAGGTATTTAACTGGGATGGTTTACTTGTTGATATAACCAGTTAGTTTAACTAGTTATCTTGACGAAACTCTTGCCAACTCAATACGTGCATCATGTGAACAAAATAAGGCATCACTGTTCTAATCCCTTATTTAATATTAATAACGACCAATACCTGCTGTCCCTCCGTATCCTTTCATAATGCCGCTTCATTTCACTGCTGCCCAGTCTTCGCGCATCAGGAAACCATCGAGCACTCCATCATCCAGACGACAATCGCCATTCGCCCGTCACACTCGAGCGAAACCTTTCCACAGTCCCAACGCCGCACGTTCTCAGGACTGGGGCAAAACGGCCTTGGACCGCGAGAATGACATTCACTATGGATATTACCAGGATAGCCACTTGCCCGATATTGGCCCATCCAAGTATATTTCCGAAACAACAGTAGTAAATAATGTAATCCAAACGATACAGCATATTCGCAACACCATGTTCAGTGACTTGCCGGACAGGGCGGGGATGAACAGCACCCGGAGAGCGGAAGTCTTGAATTTCCGCCGCGCACTGCCACCGATTGTTTCCGTTGCGCATGTCCAAATGCTACTGAATGCGCCAACCAAGGTTGAGAGAGAGATTGTTGAACTCGTCAACGCCGGTCAAGTTCGAAGGCTGTTCATCCCCGGACGGGGACTGGATTCCGATGGTCTGGGAGACTGCTTAGTCTTGATTGATGACTGGGAGGAGATTGTTCGAGTCAGCTCATACATAAGTGATGGTTTAAAGGGTGAGCAAGAAAGGATTGACACGGCGCCCCCTTCTTTTATTTATTTATTTATTTTTAAATTTCATTTCCCCGTCAAGTCGCGCTAACTCATCCATGCAGAGAAATTTCTAAAGACTTTACGCAGAAATACCAAGTCATCTGCTATTGCAGCGGACCTCTTCTCTCTGGAGGAGACATCATCTTTAGTTCGAGCTGGTTTCCTTGTGTCTCCCTCCTCTTTAGCTAAACACCCATCCTTTGATACTTCTCTCGCTTCCCTCCCATCGGTAGCAAGAAGCCCGTGTTCGAACACATGCCAATCACAGCAAGAGACAGTAGAATCTGCACAAAGAAGATTTTTAGACACCACCATGTTTCTTTCTATCCCGAACCTAGGTCCCTATCTCCGCCTGCTGGGAGCGGGCCGGGCACAGATAATGGTACTTCTTAATAAGTCCAGGTCCGGAGAAGTTCCCTTAACCCTCCTCAGGGACCGTTGGGATGGGGCCGTTGAGTCCGACGCACATCACAGCGTCGCCAAGCGAGCGCGGGGTGAATTCTCTGGCGTCCTGCCTGGAAAAACAAAGAAATGGAAAGAGCTTTATGGGATGAACTTCCGGTGGGCTCTAGAGGAAGCTCTGGGTGCGGGCCTTATCGAGCTTTTTGACACCGGTAGTGTAGGCCCCGGCGTTCGGCGTGTTTGAATATATATATTGACACGGACTATATACCCCTTTGTGATATCGAATATGTAATGAAAGGATTTTCACGGATTTGTTACACCTTGGCTCTGGAAAGCTATTTTTGATTTCATTGAAAATTACGATATATCCAGCTCGCAAATTCATCTGCCACGACAACATCGGAATGCATTTTTATGTTATTTTGTCCTTTTTTGCGTTTTGTTACTCGCATTTCGCTGAATTAATATCTGCTCCCGCCGCAGAAGGCCCCCTTCCGATTCCCCGATTTCGACAGTATTTCGAACCACAAACCGACCAGCAATGCGTTGAAGACAACCCCAATATTTGTCCGTCGAGATTGATCTCGTGGATCCTTCCAGATTCTGAGTCTACCTTTCGCGATCGGTTCCTGATGAATTAAATTAGTACATGAGGTGCCAGCCTTTATTAATACTCATTGCTAATTGGAGAGTGTTAGGAACGAGCACTAAGCGACGCAGAGGACTTAAGATAACTAATCAGCAAGGGGTATGTTACTGCTTGGACAAACACATTCATGTCTCAGGCCAAGACAATCCCAGAATATCCATCACGCGCAATAAAACGGATAAGTTTTTATCGCTGTCTAGGAACGCCATAGTTTTCGTTGAGATGTCGCCCGCTGGATATTTCCCGAGTCATATGTTCCTGTAGCTCAATTTCGAACCCCTTGTACCCCAAATGGCGGTTTGATGCTGTGACGCTTGTTATCTCGCTGATTTGTCCTGGGGAGGTTTAAAAAATTCCAGAAAGACAGGTCAGCCGGGACTCTATTCGTTGATCTTATGTATTTTGTCTCGGACGAGAGTATCGCCAACATACCTCTGGAATAACCATTCTCAAATCCAGACACAGCTAGAGCCAGCTTTACAGCATCATCTCCAGCCTGGGCAAGCTTTTTATCTCCCTCTCCTGTGATTGGACTTGCGATCCAGAGAGCTTCGAGGCAGAGATTGGAATTGGTGAAAGAATAGCCAATGGTGCTCTCTATGGCATTCACTTTGACACCCTGGACCGCGAGTGCGGCCTCGATGAGAAGAGCCATTAGCGGCGAGTGTGAGAATACGGATTCCCGTCGGAATCTCCCATATTGCCGACAAATGGTACGGAAGGTACTAATACGATGAAGTATCTAGGTCTGGGATTCCTGGCTGAACTGCCTTGAAGAGTTGAGAATGGATGGTAGGCTGTTTTGGTTGCATCCAGAAGACTACAGACGTAGGAGTTGTTGGAAACTAAGCAACTCATCTCTATGTGTCTGTTGCACGCAGTTCACCTAATGTGTTGTGCACAGTGTCCATGATATTAATTGCAAGATATCATGAAGAGTCATAATGACAGAAGTAAGCTGATAGAGTGAAAGCGGTCATCCCTTACTCTGACATTGTTGAATGATGATGTCTGCTTCAGACTTTTGCATACAATTAACTGCAGGATTGTGGTTTGAAATGTATTAACTTGGAATGACTTTCTAGTGCACATGAATTTTTGTCAAGCCAGCGCCATGCTTTTGTTGGATAACTCCAATTGTACTGTAAAATCAGCTGTAGGCACAGTGTCATAGTTAGATCCTTTGATTTTCCTCCTCTTGGCTCTTCTATTGCTGGTATTTTCGTCACATTATGGCCAATTTTGCGTATGCAGTAATTAACCTATCCCCAACAGCCAGTTGTTATCAACTAACTACTTAACGCTCCTATGAAGTCTGCTTTTTTTTTTTTTTTTTTTTTTTTTTTTTGTTTTGTTTTGTTTTGCTTTTTTTTTTGCTAGCCAGTTGCATCCATAGAACATGGATGTATGATTCATTCTTCCCCGCCGAACCAAGCATCTCCCATTTGTCTGATCAAACTGTCATTCCTCTTTGCATTAGAGTTACGCCTCCAGCACCATCTGTGCTCCTCAGAACCCTCAATGGCTGGTGATTTGTTTCCGCATTCGGATAATCCACACGGAAAATTCGAGTGTCCTAGTTAACTTCAAGCCTCCTTATTACATCCACATTCCATGGATATATATATATATATATATATATATATGGACGGCTCTTGAAATGTCTCCTATAACAGCCTATTATTAAAAAGATGACAAGCAATTCACCCCGCTCTCTATCCCCTACGCATCATTCTAAAACCGTGGAGGAACACGCCCAGGGCACCACCACCACCGAGGGCGGCGGTGCCCTCCAGACAGAGGCAGCCATCGAGATCGGCAACGAGCAAAACGAAAGCGACGACGGATATGCCACTGACAGCGACCTGAATGCTTCAACGTCGCTGGCCTCAAGCGCCTACAACTTCCCCTTTGAAAACGGGCGCAGATTTCATAAATATCATGAGGGTACATACCTGTTTCCAAACGATGAGCAGGAACAGGAGTGCGAAGATATGAAACATTCCATGATTGTTAATCTCTGCGGGGGGAAGTTGCACTATGCTCCGCTTGAGAACCCACAGATGATTCTTGATATCGGGACCGGAACGGGCGTCTGGGCCATTGACAGTATGGATATCAAGCAGCCAGAATTTTCATTCAACATCCACATCCATCTATATTACTGTACATAGATGTATATTTTGCGGCTGCTAACAACCGCATTTCGATGTAGTGGGTGATGAATACCCTTGCGCTAATATCCTCGGCATTGACTTAAGCCCTATACAGCCTCTCTGGGTTCCTCCCAATGTGAGGTTTATGGTTGATGATGCGGAGTGCGCATGGCTCCATCCAGACAACCACTTCGACTTCGTCCATCTTCGACATCTGACGTCGTCGATTAAAGATTTTCCAAGGCTATTCAAAGCTGCATATGAGTAGGTTCTTTATTTTTTTTCATTTTTTTTTTTTTCATTTCATTTCATTTATTTATTTTAGTTGATTTGTGCAGTATATGGTTGGCTATATATCCTGGACTCAGAACTGATCTTGCTGCCATCTTCGGAGATGTAGCAAACTAAAACCCGGTGGATGGATTGAAATCCAAGACCTCCATTTCCAGCCCCAATGCGACGACGGCTCCCTACCGGCCGACTACATATTGGCCAAATGGCTCCAGTTAATGGAAGAAGGACTCGCCAGGTTCAATGTGGACCTCCTGTCCCCTACGAAACACCCGGGGTACATTCGCGACGCCGGATTTACGAATATTAACGAGCGAATCTTCAAAGTGCCCATTGGCACATGGCCGAGAGACAAGAAGCTGAAGAAGATCGGGCGGTATAATCGTTGCGTGATCAATGGCGGATTGCAAGGGATGAGCATGAAGACATTTACTGGGGCGTTGGGCTGGACGTTGCAGGAGATGGAGGTTTTTAATGTCGGCGTTCGGAAGTCTGTGGAGGATTCGTCGATACATTCGTATCTTCCGTTCCACGTCGTGTTTGCGCAGAAACCTCCTAAGAGCTACTACAATGGGGTCGACTGATTGATATACCCGCCTGTCCACTCTCCCTTCCACTGTTGTTTGTTTGCCTTTTCATCTATTAGCACGTCGTGGTTTGCCTGTCGGGAAAAAGATTGGGGTTTTTGTCGTGGGGGGGGGGGAGGGGAAGGGTGGTGAGCGGTGAGGTTTCCAAGGGTCGTATCCACGTTTTGTTCTCATTGCATGTTAACAGTTGCCAGATATGGCGCCTTTACGTCGTTGGAAGGAAGTTGTTGTCTATTTGTATTGGTTTGTCTGTAAATACCCCAAGATCGGTTTATGGAGGTCAATGTCGCTTTTTCAATATAGCACTTTATTTTCTATATACTAGATGTTTCGAATTTGAGGATGAATGTGAAACCATGGCTGAAGTACGGATTGAAAACTAATCTAGGTTGTTCATTTTCATAAATAACGTGAAACGATAACTAACTATAACTACTAGCCCATTGGAAATTAATTACCTTGTATTCAATCATGAAATCCCTGACGAACAGTTGATCATAGCCGTTAAATGCTTGAGAGTTTGACTGAAGTGAGGCGAGACACCTTTTGTTCTAAAGAAGAATGTAGAGAAATACAAATAAAAGAAAGCTCGTTACGCTCATAACTGCTGAATATAAATTAAGATTAGAAGATTGAAGCTTGCATCATTTTTATAATTGGTGCCCTACTAAACTAGACATATCACGTGCATAAGTGGCTCAGAGTATGGGGTGTGTCTCTGTGGAATGGTTGAAATATAGATATTTTGTAACTATTAAATCCGGGGGATGATCTGGGAGAACCATCTGGGGCATCTCCACTTGCAGCAATAGTTAAAGAAGTCAGTGGACGGTTAAGTGCCAAGGTACGGAGTTAATAGTGGAATGGAAGGTCGGATGCAGTCCGATTAAGCTCGGGTTTCAAGGGTCAGACCCCCCGGGAGCCCCCCCGACCCACCCCCCACAGCCCCAAGTGGGTCCAGGCCCCCAGTTAGCCCCCCATTTAGCGGGCCTCTTAGCGGGCAGAGGCTGAATGAAGTGCACGGTCACTCCGGCTCAGTAAGTCAAGCCGCTCAGCAAAACAAGATACTGATATAGTAGTTCCTGCACCATTCTATTAAACAAGCGGTTTATACGGGCTTGGGATGGTCAGCAGAGGTTAATATGTCTCCGTGCGTAGCATACAAAATGTATATATGTCCATCACTTTGAGCCGTGCTGAGCAGTTTCCTAGTCAGAAGTTCGAAACAACATCCAATTCATCAATAGTTCACTTGTTATATCTAGTTACACACTAAATTTCTTCATCTAGAAATTGCTTCTCCAACCTAACATCTGCACATATATCCATACATACTTATATGTAGATATACCATGCCTCCTCCCGCAAAACAACCCTCATTGATTCGCCCAATCCCGCTCTCACCCTCAGCTATCCCCGCCCACCCATCCATCGCCCTACCCCTATCATCCAATGATGGAACAACCAGATCCCACCCTTCTCTCTCAGAATTCATCCACACCACTCTCACTCAGGCATATACATTCATAACAGACACCGTTCCCGGAAAGACATTCACCGCAGATCCCAAACTGCGGCACGCGCTCCACTCAACCGCGGAGGTGAAATTGTTCAGTGGAGCTACCCAATCCACATCCAGGTCAAGCAAGAAGGATGATAAATGGTTTGCTCGTAGAAGTGTCCATCAAAATTGTGCGGTGAAGGGAACTGCATCCTACGAGGAATTCGTGCATGCTCTGAAGGATAACCATTTCGAGAACGAGTCGCAGTACGTGCAGAGCTTGAAGAGTGCAGAGACCATTGCGGAGTGGGACTGTAGTGGACTGGATATCGAGGGAGGGTGGAGCGGCGTGACGGCCTGCGGTAACTAAAACAAAAGCATAAAATCTACTGCTTATTTCTTTCTTTCTTATTTCCTAACCATATGCTAACTGCTACCTTCCAAAACACCCAGTTAAAGTGTCAATCCACACCTTCGAACCGACATCCCTCTTCTTTAACCGCGCATTCCCAATCATATACATAAGCGCCTTCCTCCCCGCCAAGCTCCCAGCCGAACCAACAGGCTACATAAACGTCCACCTCCCCATCCAACCCGCTGCCATCCCTGTCTTCTCGCTTCCAGAGAATACCATCCTCTCAAACTACGCCGCCGTCGAACTCGTCCAGACCATTGCCCAGTCCACCCAGGTCGAGTGGACAATGGCCACCAACTCCAGTGCCGGTGGCTGGATCCCTGCCTTTGTGCAGCACAGCTGGACGTTGGGTGGCATACCCAGGGCTATTGTGAGGAATGTGGGGCTTTTTATGCAGTGGGTTGATGGGAGAAGGGGGATGAAGCCGACTGCTGGAGAGGATACGGGCGCCGAATGAACGCAGTCAGTCAACCAGAGATCCCTTTCTCAATTGCGCATTTATGGGAGCGTCTTGTTTAGTCTTCCAGGTGTCAAAGGCAAGCAGGGCCACTTTATCCAGCAGTTTGAAAGCAAACATATTAAAGAACAGAACAGAGAGCATGATAGTAATTACTCGAAATAATCGTGCAATTTCTTGTCAAAATAAATCCAAAACCCAGAATTGTTGAATATGACTATGTCATTGCCATAACCCGCTCCCATTTCGCCCCAAAATCGAAAACGCCACAGGATGCTTGCGCATTAACATCCGATATTTAGAACTACATATATTACGTACATATATATCTTCCTTCATACCCGTCTCTGCAGGCAGACAGCCCTCCTCACTGTCCTTTATCATCTAGAATACCGTATGGATAAACAACAGCAACAAGTTCCACATCCGGACAAGGTAGAAGCGGAATACAGAATAAAAAGGGTAAAGAAGAAGAGGGAAAAAGGGAGCATTTGGAGCCGAAACTATCCTGTTTGAAATTGTAAACCTTGTATTTTAAAAAAAGGAAGAGATTAAGACACAATGCAAGAAGCAACACACAATATACAAAAAAGGAAATAGACCATCCCAAGAGTTAAGTGAGAGAATTAACTAGCAAATAGGAAGAAAAAAACTTTAAAGAGAAGGAAGAAAAGGAAGAAAAGAAGAGGTTGGAAAATAAGCATAAGGGGGATGGGGGTACGATTGGCGGCATGCATAAGCAAGGAGACCCAAATAAATGGGAACAGTGAAAAATAAGTATGAAGGATGAGATATATATATGTATATGACATGGTGCCCATTCCACCAACTCAGTCAGAGAAGAACAGTAGTCATGCAAGGGAAATATATGAGAAGAGAGAATATTGGCAAGGGGTGGGGAAAATGAAAGCTAGAAAGATTCAAAAAGAATAAATAAATCCAAAAGGAGGAAGAAAAACTTTACAAAAGAGAAAAGAGAAGAGAAGCGAGGAGAATATATGATGGGGAATAAATAATAGACGAAAATAGTTTCACTAATGCGACACTGCCATAATGACATTCTATCCCTTGTTAATTTCACCCTGCTACTTTCTCAAACCTCAAGCCGCAATTAAAAAGAATGAGTTAAATATCACTGATCAATGCAATGGAATTGTCCAATCCATACGTATTCCAAATAAAAGTTCCCCAATGTATAATTATTGCTGATCAATTCAACCATCTGACGGCTTTGGATCCCACCCTCCCTGGAATAGGACAAGGCCAGGAGCAACATGTATGTATAGATGCACCTATATCTATGAGCCATTGGCAGCCCCACTAGCATCATTGTTTGTTGCAGCTAGTTGGTTCCGAAGTCTACCGACTTCTTCTTCCAGACCATTTAAGCGGTCTTCGAGTGTCCGCATATACGCCCATATTCTATCAGGAGGAGGCGGGGCATTAGGGTGTGATGACGATGACGGCTGCCTTTGTTGAGAGAACATATTATTACTATTATTATTAAGGTTGTTGTTGTAGTTTGGATCTGTACCTGCATTGGTGTGGGGATGCGGCTGCAGGTGGGGCGAGGCTGAAGACATTGAGTGAAGTTGACCCTGTGTTTGGCCGGAGTTCGGACTGGGGAGTGGGAATCGGGTATCTGAGCTGTTTAGGCCATGCGGGGGAGGGAGCTGCGGACCCGGGAGGTTCTGGGAGGGCCCGCTGCTGTTTTCAGGGACGCTATTTCGGCTGAATTGTTGTTGTTGCTGTTGCTGTTGCTGCTGCTGCTGTGGTTGTTGTTGGTACTGAGGCTTCAGATTAGGGGATAAAGCTTGTGAGGGTTGAACATTAGGATCCGATCCGTGGCTCAGTTGACGAGTTGGAATTACGTTCGGCGATAGAGGTTTGAGACTTTCAGTCATACTGTTCTGCGCGAAGGCGGAACTTGAGCTGCCCTGTTGTTGGGTATTGAATCCCGAAGAGGAACTGCTACCTCCTCCTGGAGGGAAAGATACGTTCCCAGATTGCGAGATGGGGGAAGGGGAAGAACTGGAGCCTGGATGGCTTGTGACTGGTGGAAAGAGGCTACCTTGTGAGGGTCGACTGGTTGCTAGAGGGGGGTAGGTGCTAGATTGGTGGGATTGAAAGGATACATGCCCGGCGCTTGATGTCCGTTGAGAATCTGGAGGGTTGTGCTTTTTAATGCTGGGTATATTCACACGTTTCTCCTCCTCTTCATCCATTCGATCCGGCTCAGTATACATAAGACCCTCCATTCCATCTTCTCCACCCGGAGTGCCTCCATCACCGTATTCATCATCACCAAGAAAGCTTCCCAGGCTAGATCGCCTCCCGGCACACCCTCCTTGACCTTTGTTATGTCGTGCCAGCGCATCACCTCGAGCAAATCGACGACCGCACTTTGGACATATATGTGGCCGCTCGCCGGTATGAAGTTTTGTGTGTCGCTTTAAGTCGTGTAGTCGCCGGAATCGTGATTGACATGTCTGACAAACGTACGGCTTTTCTTGGCTATGGGTGAGAAGGTGGCTCTTTAAATTATGGTGGCGAGTAAATTCAGTTGCGCAATGGTGGCATCTGTGTTTCTTCACGGAAGGTGATCGGGGACTTCCTTTGAAGCCTGAATGGGGAAGACTCATTCCTCTTCTAGGATCGTTCATGTTAGACGCAGGCATCGGTACCGGGTAAGAGAATGATTTGTTTCCTTCCTCCATCACAAGGTCTTCCTCTTTGCGTCGCGTTCGTTCATTTTCCATGGTATTTGGCTCCTCAATAGGCCCAGGGCTGGCAACGGTTCTACTGTTCATTAGGGTAGTTGTGGCACCGACATTATCTCCCGTATCAAACCCATCCGACAGGCCAGTAGAACTTGCACGTCGCGCATGGATATCAGTCCTCGAGTCTTCTGCAGATATCTGGATCGATTTTGGAGCACCATCCAGCGGATCTGTTGGGGTTAAGATTGTTATGGCAGCAGTTTTCGAACCTCCCTGGATTTTGTCTTTTCGTTCGTCTGCCCCATCTGGAAGCGGTGTGCTCCCATCGCTATGATTCTGTTCGCTAGAGGTGCGCTCTCGCGGTCCATCCTGACGACGATGCGGGTTGCTCGCTGTCACTGGTTGCGGTGACAACCGCGAACTAGACGCCATGTTTGGCGAAGGAGAAGTCCGTAATCCTGCAGTGGCGATTGAGCTGAGACTAGATCCACTCCTGGGTTCCGTAGATTTCAAGAAGGAGGATATGGGGCCTGATGTGGCTGCGATAGAAGACGGAGACGATACCACTGGGTTCGGTGTTCGCGAAAGCGGATTGTGAAAGGTGACTGGGTCCGAACCTGTTTGAACGGGCCCGGCCATGAAATAATGATTGCGAGGACCAGGGTTGTGAAAAGAGGAGTATTGATGAGAATTCACGCTTTCAAGAGCGATAACACGAGTGGCTAATGAAGAAGTCATGTTAGTTGGGGTGAAAACTAGGGTGAGTTGGGTGCGGAGGGTTAATGTGGAGGGTTAAGCGATAGGATTTGACAAGAAGAGGTTGCACGGGAGCGGATTCGTGATTCGGGACGAATTAACAAGTTGGTGAAGAGACTGGCAAAGGGGTGAAAATAGGACGATCTATCTGTGCTTCAAATGGCTAAAGCTACAAATCTACAAAAGGGGGTAAACGTTAAAGGGAAGCATTGGGGAGTTGGGTGGATAATTGGGTACAAGCAGGGGATGCAGGGACTATACAAAACATGGAGAAAAATACAAAAAAGAGGTGAACTGCGTTAGCAAACGGCGAGGCCACGGATAGATAAGGGAGGAGATGAAACGACGCTGAAACATCCGAGCCCAGGGACAAGATCAAAGAAACAGGACGGCATACGAAAAACAAGGGGATTAACGAGAAAAGGAAAGCCGGAGCATGGACTTACTTGACTCCGATTTGGAGACCTTGGAGGTTCGACTGGGGCGAACTGGGATGCGCCTGAAACCCGTGGAGCCAGTGTGGCGCAAGCTGAGGGATTTGCGAGCTTTTTCCTGGACTGGGGCTGTTGTCGAGGATTAACTAGCCAAGATAGATAGAAGGTGTTGATGGAGGCTGGAATGGGCTAGGGATACGTCCATAGATAAAAACGACAAAAAATTGAAAAATTGAAAAATTGAAAAACAGGAAACCCAAAACGGAAGACAGGTTAGAAGGAGTATAGGGCGGTAGATATCTGGCGATTACTCGGGGGAAAGCAGGGAGGTATGGTGGATTTGATTACGGAGAGGCTGAGTGGTGGTCACGGGAACTGAGGCACTGCTACATCCACGGGAAGGGGGATTCGATGGGACTCGTAGGGTTTGGAACGGGCTGCAGTAAGGATGCGGCGCAAGAGAAAAATTAAATTAGATTCCGAGGGGCAGACACAGAACCATCTCCAGAGGGGAGAGGGACAAAGGGTACGGTGGCACAGTGACACAGTGACACAGGGGAGGTGGATGTTGTCTGGAATGGCAGCGAGAAAACGGCTAACTGTGCAGCGCCAGGCTGGGAACAGCGGGTGAGCAGCCAGTGGGGGAGCGGGGATGAGGGGAGGAAACGAGGAAACCAGGAATTGGAGGTCTGAAGCCGAATGGAAGGCTTTTTAGAGGGCAAGAGACGGTGATTCAGGAGAGTAACAGAAGACAGGTGCTGGTTAGGGATTGGATGTAGGTGGTGGAGCAGTCGTTGTTGTTGTTGTTGTTGTTGTAGGTAGTAGTTGTTGTAGTTAGTAGTTATTAGTAGTAGTAGTGGTGGTGGTGGTGGTGGTGGTAGTAGTAGTAGTAGTAGTAGTAGTAGTAGTAGTTGTTGTTGTTGTTGTAGTTGCTGCTGCGCTGCTGCTGCCGCCGTTGCTAGCAGTTGTTGGGATGATTTACCTTCCCGGGTTGGTAGAAAGTGAGGGAGGGCGCCGAACGGGGCATGGCCCTATTACACAAGCTGTGTGGTGTGTACAGTATCATACCGTATGCAATACGGTCGTTGAGGCTCAGCGGTACATGGGCGCAATGTTATGTCTCCGTACTCTTGTATTGAACTAGCTAGCAGAATTCTAAACTATGAACATATCTATGTATATAAGTCACGTGATAGAGTAGCCCGCAGTACCCCCACCCAATGCTGCGGCGCTCACTACCGCCACAGCGCCTTGGCTAGCTCAGCTCAAATCCTTCCAATAATAATTCACTACAAAATCAGATGCTGATAATAGGGAAGGCATCTGTAACAAAGCATAACTGTAAAATTCAAAACACAACAACAAAATTTATCTGTTCATTTTATATATTCTCTTTATATATATTCTATGCCGCAAAAATTCAATTAATTCCTATCAGTCTTATCTTCTCTGTGAAATTAATAATTAGAAGTATTACTAGAGATTTTATAAATTCATCTATTTGATTCACTGTGAAATCTTTAAGCAATAGCACTATTTTATTCTCTTAATACTAAATTGTAATAAATATAAAAGTGAATTTTAATATAATATGAGTATTTAGTTAAGAATTCTTTTTTTTTTTTTAATAAAATCATTTTATTTGCAATATGATTTAAATATTTTTATTTTATTATTATTTTATATTAGTTATTTAAATTTTATATTAAATATATAAATTATTATATAAAAAAAATATAAATATAAATATTTATTTATATTAATTATATATTATATTTATTTTTTAATTTTTAATTTATTTATTAACTTTAAAAAAACTTTTTAATATCATATATTTAATAACTAATTATAAAAACTATAAAGTTATATTTAATAATAAACTTATTATGTTACAAGCTGATTAAAATACGGATTTTATAAATAAAAATTAAGTAAAATCTCGGTTTGCGTTGCCGCCGCCGCTTCGCGCTGCCCCTCGCCCGATCGGGTTTGGTTTTCATCCTTGGGCGTGATGTTCGCGATCGTCAGAGCAGCAGTCGACGCCTTATGTAAACCTGGTCTGACTCTCTTCCATTTCCCTTCTTACTTTCCCTCTCCTTCTCTCTAGCAGTGTTCGCCGACATACCCTCCCCCTGTCCCAATGGCGCCACCTCTCAATCCTTCCTCCTTTCCACCGCCAGCACCCACTCACGATGCTGGTGCTGCATCGCGTTGCTCCTGGTCTGAGCCTGGAACTGCAGGCTCTTCTGTGCCGCGCTGTGCTAACTGGTGGTCTAAACAGAGCGAGCATCTGGCATGGCACTGTGAGACTGGGTTTCCATTCTGTTTCACCGCTTGTCCATGTTCCCCTGAGAATCACTGCAGAGCAGAAATCTCTCAAGACACCTCTCCTCCCTCTGCAACCTTGCGCACTGCGCTGATTTCTGTTTTCGCCTTTCAACCACACAGGTTGGACCAGACCAGGTGAGCTGGGCAGCTATATCAGAAATTGTTCATCTGAGCACAACACCCTCTCAACCCTACTTTCGCGGTGTTGTTGTCTCTCTGCGATTGAACTGCGGTTTTTGATGAGAACGCCTTGCAGACGGACTGGGGTCTCTATCTGAACTTGTTGAATACTCACCCTGCCTTCATTATCAGTTTGGGAGAGATTGCTATGCATTCAATCCTTCTCGTCTGAACTCATAGCCAATAGTGAAAATGCCTCACTCTACAGATGTAGGCTGTGAATCTCTGTCCTGTCTGCAATCATGGCACTTGGTGTGTATGCACCTCAGCGGTTTTCCTGCATGTGGTAACCTCCTTCGTTCTGAATTCCATCATCCCACCATCATCAGATCAACTCAGTGAATCAGAGAGGGGCGATCAGGGACTTTTCAATGCATGGGAGATTGCCCTGAAGCTGCGCCTCCATCATCTCATTTCAATTGTACCAGGCCCGGTGATGGTGTGATGCTCATTTGGCCCATATGGGGGATCCTGCAATCCTTCACATTCCAGCCTCTCCGGAGAAACCTGGTGAACCCACAGGAGGAGAGGGGTAATTTTTGCAAGAGCGACTATCTGTCTGATTATTAGCATTTGATATTCCTGCGCGGCTTAGCCGCTGGAGGCCATTGCAAGGACGGATGGTGCATGAAAGAATGCAAGAGATGAGAACCAGCTCTTGTTGAGCATGCACTCCCTGCAGCAGTTTTCTATGAAGGCATATTCAAAATACTCATACATGTGGGCTGCATGGAATACTCCGTAAGTGGAAACAGAATCATACCTGTGAATTGTCCATCTCATACTTTCTGTGGTCTGCCTTTTACGTTGAGGTGATGGCTGTATTACAGGGTTAACTCAGTTCATGGTGAGCATCACTTTCCAGCTGATGTGGCTGTGACAAGTATGTATGGTGCAGAATCACATCAGTGAATTGTTGAAGAGTCAATTAACCTTTTTTTTTTCTTTCTTTTTTTCCCTTCAAGAGCAAGAGTTGTTCCGCATGAGCTGCACATGGAAATTGCTTGATCAGGCGAAGGAGACGGAAGCAGAAAACAGAGAATACTCCTTGGCTTCAACATCATTGATTCATCCTTGCCATTTGAGCACAGTGCAATGCTATTTGCTGTATCTGGGATAGCTGGATCTGATTCTTAGTCCTAGATGATGAGGAGAATAATGTACATTGAGTATATATAAGAGACCCTACTTTCTTGGTTGATTTGGACGTGAGAGGATGAACAATGAGCACTTTTGAATTTTAATTCTCATCAGCTACAATTTCCCCTCCTATAAGTATGGCTGTAGGTAGATATGAACTTCATCTCTGAGCAGCTTCTCTGCCCTCGGCACAATTCATCCCTAAACCACTGTTTACTCACACACTTCCCTGCCCCTCTCTTCCCTTCTGGAGAGATCTCAGAGAATCACCTCCCCTCTTTCTGAGAGCAATATCGCACTGGATGAGTCTGAACTGAAAGTCTTGTGCCCACCATCACTGACCTGGTGGGTTTCTCTGACCAACACCTGTACAGTCTAGTGAAGTTACCAGGTTCAGAAGGAAGTCAAGGTAAGGAGGTTCACGTCTTTCTTTTTGCTTGTCTCCGAAGCTCTGCTACTGACAGCCTTCAACAGATGGTTTTATCCGCGCCGAGGCGGACAATCTAAACCCAATTGGAGATTTGCTTGTCTAGTGTTCTCGTCTATTCCTGAGTGTACAGGTTTCAACTTAGGAACTTGAGGTATTAAACTGCTGATGCACCCCAAGGGTCTACAAGGGAGGAGCTCCCACAAGGTGTCTGATACCCACAGGGGAGTAATTAGAGGATTCTGGCTATATGACACTTCATGTATACACTTATATATGTCTCATAATCTGTATAGCTGCGAAAGGCGGTTGGAACGGATGTTATAAAACCGGGGCGAGAAAATATGCTGCTGATCAAGCGCTAGACTACAAAAGATTTATATGAATACAGCATTTCTGAATCCGAATCTTTAGAAGCAAATTCTATTTCTGTCTGCAGGCCATACACTTTCATTTCAGAAGTATGACTAGCCCTACCATTATTTGAATCTCTCACAGGGCATCAATTATATTTTTAAGTAAATCTGCAACTTTCTAATAGTTATTTGTTGTTCTCCGTGCATTTCTCCCAAAAGTACTGGCAGAAAAATAGCTCGACACCTAGGGAGGCCTTGACAAGCCTCTAAGCTCCCTTGCATGTCCTCTTCCTGCATGCCCCTGAATGACGTCATTGTTAGAGAACCAAATTCCATAAATTAACTACAGCAACACCTACCGACCATCAAACGTCATTCCAGTCGGGCCGTCAATGTTTTGCAACTGCTGGTTGCGCTGACTTCTTGAAGTACGCAGCGAACCGTGGTTGTGAGGGCCATGATTTTTGGTTCGCGAGCAAGAGCAAGGGAGTCGGGTTGACACAGTTATCAGATTAACTCTCAAGCTGTTCTGCGCCTTCCGAATGCCGGCAGCGAATAAAACCAAGGGAAATGACCAAGCTTCGTTCATTGACCAAAATGGCGGGAAATCCTTGGGGTCCTTTGATCATGGATCCTTGGTCACCACAGGACCACACAAATCCGTTCAATGGCTGCTGCCATCCACAGGCCAGCATGAGTCGCAAAGAGTTTGCCGTCTTCGGGCTTACCAGGTTCGTGGACCGCGATCCATGGACCAACCAGTCAGGCCTACTGGCTCAACCTGCTTCCAGCATGGCAACCTCAATCACTGGGACCTACTGCTCCTGTACTTAAGCACTGGTCATAGAACCCCTTCCTTTGGTCAATGTGCTATTGACTGTACGATGTAGTCACTGGCCTTTTTATCAGCCTTCCTTCAGCCACTCTGGCTCGGGCCTGATTGGGCCATAGCCGGCCATCAGTCAACTGATTAATGCTAGACTCGACCTTAGAAAGAACACCCACGGCTTTTAAAGGTTATGGCCAACTATTCACTATAACACACCTAATCAACTTCAATCAGAGTTATCGCATCAGATACCAGAAGATTAAGGCAGTGCATTTTGCACGAGCCGAATGGAAGATGTAGATGTACGCCCAACAATCTCGTCAGCGGTGGCACGGTTCTGCCCGACCGGTATTCCGGGCTGTACCGTTCACTAACGCACAAGTTAGGTATGACATTAATAACGAATTGGCTCTGACGATGAACGAAGATGAGATAAAGAAACAATTGGGGTTTGGACTTAGGGGGGGACAAAATGTTGTAAATTTAGCGTGCATAGGTCCTTCAAAACCGTCTTCTGATTGATTCAGCTGCGCTTTACAGTTACTACTCACTGCTTTGTTTACGGGGTAATGTCAGGATCGATTACTAAACTCCCGCTACGGCATCGTCATCATTAACCTGATCGTAGATTGAACGGCTGAGATATCGGGTTTTGTCATTTTCAAGGACGGGATCCCGGCTTCTGCTCGGAAAGAGAGTTTTCTTGCGCTAGGTAGTTTTTCCCCTTATTCGAAGCCAGGGTTCAAATACGGGCTCTTCCGCAGTCGGCCTTTTCTCAGGCAACCAGCGTAGAATCCCTTGAAGACACTCCAGAAATCCCTTTTTGTTTTCTCCCTCGAAATCCTCTGCAAGCCGTTCGAGGGAGTGTAGCGAGAGTCCCGGAAGGCTGAAGGTCGAGCTATCTGTTCCAAACTCAAACCCAACGGTTGATGAACAAGGCACACGTGAGTGCCATCTGGGCCAATCACTTCGAATGAGTCGTATAGTTTTCGTTGCCAGGATGGTCAGATTGAGATTGAACAGAATTGAGATGACTGTAGATTCTAATCTCATGGTTCGGCTTTGAGTAGGAAACACAAAGCTTTAGTACGACACGTCGGGCCCGGCTCACGTGAAAGTGAAGTCAGCATAATAGACTAATTCCGAAAAGTAACAATATGATAAATAAATGTACGTACGCACTGTAGATCAACGATGTCACTCCGCATCCTAGTCTCCCAACAATTTGATACCTGTCGTTGAAATTTCGCCTATTCGAGCTGGGTAATACTTCTCTGCGTTATACGCCGGAAGGGGTTCTTCCTCAATCTTTTCAGAGACATCAGTCAAGTCAAATCCGGAGCTTGGAAATGTGAGGGGAGATATTAGTTGGGAGAACGTCATTCTCCGAGTACCATTCAATCGTTGCGAATAGTGAGGTGCGGCAGAACGCAAAGACAAAGAAGGTCGGCTTCGGGAGAATGCAGACTGCACACATAAAGATAAGCAAGAGACAAACTCAGCAGTCATGTAACCCCCGTATCTCCTGGCCATCAGGCAATTTTAGGCGCCCGGATTTGTCCAATCAATTGATAACCTGAGGTGGAAGTATTCAACCAAATTGACAGAAAAATGACGCTAAGATCAGCAGTTAACTAGCCAGGCGGGGGGAGAGAATCGGCGCTAGAAAGATCCACGAGATTTCGTGGAAAAGCTCCCATAGCAGCAGAGCAATCTTAACTGGATCGAAATCGAAATTCCTTGACAGAGATGAGTATCTAGCGGGCAGAAGAAATCTAGCACCTAGTGTACTCGATAATGTCTGGATAAGTTAAAGAAAGTTGCTGGCTCTTCAAACAAAATGCGCACAACCCCCTGAGTTATCAGCGCCTTGAGGAATCTTCTCTAAAACACTCTCTGTGAATGTTTGTTTGCGGCTATTTATAATTACGAGTTTCCCTTTTTCTCAACCCCACGTTCTTGTATGTCTTTCTGCCGCTAGTTTTACTTACATAACTTAATTTGGTGGCATGTTTTAGAGCAACTAGTTCCGAAATTCGCAAAAATTAAGGGGGAAAAAAAAAGGTGGGGTGGGAGGGTGAGAGTTTTGACGCTGTTTTTGGTGGATATCTTGTTAACGGACCGAGGTGCGATTCTCACATGAAGGTGATTCACGTCTGACAGGAAGACTTGAACTTAAGGTGCTTCAGACCTTTAGTCGTATGTTGAAGAGAATCGAGTTTCAACAGTGGCCTCTCGATAGCGAGCATGGTCTGACGGTCGACTCACACGTGTCTTCGCGTTAGACAGCACTAAATAGCACAGTACAATACGCGTAAAGAAGGAAGTTCGTTTGGGAAGACGAGCTAATGTTGAACACAGGGGAGAAGAGAGGTGTCTGTGTTGTCGGCGCGTACATGATTTATATTTATATATGCCATCGGGGTCGAAAGTCAAGAAAGGAGAGAGTGTGTTGAATGTAGCCGCTTTGGTTGTTGTAAATTTAGATCGCTCAATTGGAAGGGCGCTGATTTAGCTGTCGACAACTTGTACTCTGTATGGGCTATGTACAAGATATCTAGCATCTCAAAGGCACAGAATAGATTTATTTTAGAGCCGTAGTAAGCGCCTAATATAACTTGATGGTGTTTAGGGGTTCGATTAGGCGCCGCAAGCTATGGGTGTGGGTCCATCACCGTGTCACCTTGTAGTTTGTCTTGCAGGGGGTCACCAAAATCTCTAGAGTCACCAATGCCATCAAATTACATTTCTTACTCCGAAGCACATATAATCTTGGTCTGCTATCAATTTCCGCCCTTTCAGTTCCCTGAAATTACCATTCAGTCAGAATGTTCGAAAACATGATCTCACTACAATGAAGGTTGACCAGTGATTGATTGACTACAAGCCAAAGAATTCATCATGTAGCCAAAAAACAACTGGGCAAACCCCTGATTATTGGCCAAGTAAGTTACTTAAAAAGCAAAGTGGTATCTATCCAAGACATCGATGTCCCAACGCTGGCCTTGATACAAAAGTAAAACAAATGCTAAATAATAGTTAAAGGGGTGAAACAAATGCAAAAGGGCCTGAGGAGTATCAGGCAAAAAGTACACAAAAAGAAGTCGTACAAATCAGAAGCCTAGATGCCACACACACACACACACACACACGAGAAAAAAATACCGTTCAGAAAGAAACCGTTGAGATATAAAGACAGGTCCTGCTAAAGTTATTTACATCCCGGCGGGAATGAAAGCAACAAAGAGAACAGAAAACGTAAAAAGAAGATCGGACGGTAATGTAGTGGATGGATGAAAACCTCCACTTCATATTTGAGGACAGAAAGAAAGGGTGTATTATTAGTCCATGAAGATAACCGCCAGCCGGAATGTGGTCAAATGGAAACAATGAAGAGATCCAAATAAATCTTCACGCGAATCCTTTCGCGGCATTCCTTATTTTGGCATCTTCCAGCGCTTTCCGGTGCCGATGCTGCTGCTCATTTTCAACTACCAGAGGGTTAACAAATGCCGGTGTTTTTAACGGGACTGGTGGGGGTACTTCAAAAGTAGGCGCCGCAGGTGGGGGCTGTGGCTCCGCCCAAACATCCCCATTCGAATTTGACGAATGCTGTCCAAACCCTATTCTCCTCATGCAGCTCAGGGCCCCACGGATGTTAGCCATTATCGCCTCGTGGCCCATTTTCACGCTGTCGAGTCGCGTGTGAAGGTCGTCGTGGATTTTAACGTCTTCTTTCTTTTTCTCCTCTTCGAGGCGATGGAAGATATCTGGCTCTGCATTAGCGACGCGGGCTTCCGAGACGGAAACGTCATAGTCTGCGTTGTTAAGAGCCCGGTCGGCTATACCAAAACTCTGAAGGATAGATTGAGAGTCTGTGCTGAGATATTTGACAAAGTCCAAGGCCGAGTTCATTGTCTGTTCTGTTTCTGGGGGTATGTTCCCCAGGTTATTGAGGTATCGTGCGTCAAGCCTTTTTACATTTCCAGCAATATCGTCCAAAAGGCTTTGGTTTTCTCCAAGCCCACACATGCTGGCATCGTCGAACGAGTCCATTAGTGTATTTGCACGATTGTCTTTTTCTCTGGCGGCGTTGAGAACACTTGTTTTCTCCATCATATCAAAATCTTTATCGAGCTGCTTGAGCAATGACGTCTCTCCAAGGAAAACATAATATCTGCGTTCGGCTTTCTTCCGGCGTCGCTCTCGTTCCAAAGACGCTACCGCTTGTTTATCGTATCGAACCTCCAATTTTTGGAATAACTCCACAGCAATCCTCATGATGTGCGAAAGCTCATATTTCGTTATTTTAGGCGAAACAGGTAAGAGGTCACTCGCTGGAGTTTTCGCATTCAGCAAGTTAATAGCACGATCATATTGAGCTTGGAGCTTGCAAATATCTTCTTTCAACTGGCGGTCTATGGGATTGAAAATACCATTAACAAAAGTTTCGAACTCCTTTCTTTCCTCAGTGAGCTGTCGTTGCGCTTCTGTTTGCCTAAACTCATCTTCCAACACGTTAATGTCAGAATATCCGATTTCCTTGTCATTGAAAAGACTATCGATATGGTGCTCTGATTCCTCTTGCCTAGCTCGACGCTGATTATCAAGTTCAGGGCGTTTAATGCGTGCCTGCTCATCCCATTCATCTATAGACTCCTGGATGAAAGCGAAATCGTCCTGAATAGATTCTAATTCTTTGCGGAGTTCAATGACATGTGGATTTTCGGCTGGATTAGGAAATGATCGAGGAACTAAGGCTTGTAGAGAATCAAATATTGTGCTCTTGTTGCCCCCCAATGAAGTATCTGACAAAGAGGCCTTTGTAAGAGAGTCGGTAACCCTATGTTGGCCACGATATGCAACACTTTTCTCTCTAATCAGTCCAATAAATGTCTCCTCGTGCTCAGCCTTTCCCACCGATGGAGATTTACCGGAATCTGTCCCGAGAGAAGAGATAGCAGCCGCACGAGCAAGTGTTCGGCCAACAGCAACAGATGCCTGCCGCAAAGCAGAATAAGCCTGGTATGCAGGTCGGTCAAACGACAACGGCCCTGAGCCCCTTTGCGGCCCTTCTTTGTATCGGAAAGGGGTGTAGACCGGCGTTGTAGGTTGGATTACAAGTGGGGTCACATCTTGATTCTGAGAAGCTGCTTGGCCTGCTCCGGGAGGAACAGATACTGATCGCGGAAGACCTGACATGTGGTTCCGGGAAGAAACAGCGCTGAAATTTTCTTGTGAGCCCAGGCTACTTTGCCGAATGCGAGTTTGTAAGGGTGGAGTTGGGTGAGATGCTGATCTATGGAGACCGTCTCCGGAAGAGACCCTCTCCAGCTGGTTGTGCGTAGACAGAGCGGAGGCAAGAATGGGCCTCCCTCCTGGACTGTAGGCCAGAACGTCATCTCTTTCCTCCGGTGGGACGTTTAGCCTAGTAGTGTTTAGCCCGGACATGGCTAACGATTGCCTTCTGATCGAGAGGCTCGTCATGGGCTTGACAGTAATCGTGCTTGTCGTATCTTCTACACCGTAAAGAATCTCACGCAATTTAGTTTCCTTGTTGAGAAAATAGGTAAAAATTTTGAACCTTTCTTCGTCCGATTCCGCGGCCATTTCCTTTCGGAGCATGGTAATATATCGGCCTAAAGAAGATTTATACCAAGGGTCAAGATCCTCATTTGGATCAACAACCTTTATTTCAGCTTTAGGCGTTAACTGCTCTGGTTTTGGGGTGGTGGAATGAGTGCCCTCAGGCTCTGGAGTCTGAGTTCGGGGAGCTGGGAGGGAGGGGATGGGAGGTGGTTTCGGGATAGGCGACGATGACTTCAGCGGGCTATCTTTGGCTTGCGTAGCATTAAGCGATGGTATTTCGGACGGCACTGTGTTAGACCATGCCTGGATAACCCCATCAATGATCGTAGAGCCATCAGCCGAAATTGTAGAAGAGGCAATACTATCAGCTCGATCGGATAGAACAGATTTATTATTGGGCTCTCCCCTCACCGAATTATTGGGACTAATTGATGGACTGAGAGATGGGTTTCGGGTGGGCTCTATTACGGCGTAGCTCTGTGGACTAGCTGTGAGTTCGTTGTAAGTTGGCTTACTCTGTTCACTATGGGTCCATGGGGGTCTATCTGAAGGAAGCTCAAAAGTATTGGCACTTTTGGGAGGCATTTCAGTCTTGAAATTAAAGGCTTCGGTGTCGTCAATCTCTTCTTGTGGGCCAGAAAAGTGTTCCCAATCAGATGGGCCACCAATTCCTAGTGCTGAGGCCGTTGGCGCAACAGGGGGCGATTGGGGGATAACTGAAAATGAAGTAGGTGGTGAATTTGCTGGTGGAGAACTCTGGGGCCGGCAGTGCATTCCGTCCCCTGTAATACCATACTGAGCCAACACAGGAGGGCCCGTCGCTGTCTCATTCTGGAGTTGCTGTTGCGGAAGGTCATAATGGTGTGTGGACGGCTGATCGGAATAAGTTGGTTGAGACACCCAGCTTTGAGGGTTTTGCTGTTGTTCTACTTGGTATGCTGTAGGTATAGGGGGTGGGGGAGGGGGATTTTGTGAGTTGCTTGGGAAGTTGGGATCCTGAAAGACTTGCCAGGGCTGTTGCTGCTGCTGCTGCTGAGGGAAATAAGGGTGAGCATCGGTCATACTCATTATTTGGTTTTGCGAGTAAAACTGTTGACCTGGCTGGGGCGGAGGAGTTGTGGGGGTGAGCCATGGAGCAGGGTGCGCGGGGGATTGCGATTGCGAGTGATCAATCGCACTTGATGGGCGAGGCTTAAAGTTACCGATCAGTATTTGAATTATTAATAATAATAATATATTTTTTTTTTGTTTTTCTTTCGATCTCCCATTCTTCCTCTTTCTTTTAAATTGGCTTACTAGACGTACCGGCAGGGGGGGAGCGGCGCATTGCCCTCCATGAGGGTTTGACTGAGGGTGCTGGTAGCTCTGGCGTTGGTTAAAGCGAACGCCCCAGGCTGATGTATCTCCCATCGGAGGGAATCCTGTGTGGGCACCTTGATCAAGCGATGGCGAAGCTCCTGGCATGGGGCCATATGTTCCCGGATGATACGAAGATGCGCCCGGTTGCGACACTGCCGGAAGCGGCGGGGGAGGGGGAGGCGGAAGAGGAGGAACATGGTCCGAAGGCCATTGTGGACCATGCGCCTGCTGGGCTGGAGGCTGCTGCCACTCGGGTTGCGGTGGGACCACAGAGATGGGAGAATAGAAAGGCGGAATATGGGGTGACTTAGAGCCATACATTTCTGGAGACGAGGAGATTTAGCTTAGGCAGACAGACTAGAGCCTACTGAAATTAGTTGAGAGGATCCAAGGGACCGCTGACGGCTGTAACCGCAGAGCAGTACCATGGAACGAACCCGTGGTAACCAAGATTCTATTCTTGTTTGCGACCTCCGAGCGCCCTTCCTTCAGGCACGGAATGGGCATCCAGAAATGCGGTGGCACAGGAGCCTATTTGGAGACTTGCTGTGACGGTGAGAGGTTGAGGATCAAGTCAGAACACATCCAGCCAACTACCCACCTAACTTAACTAAGGGAATAAGTGAGCATCAGGTTAACTGGGAACGGAAAGCAACAGACCACAGGAGTATTCCGTATGAACCGCTCTAAGATGAGATGAAATATTGCCTATTTAGGCATTGTTAATTTGTTTCTTAGACTAGTTAGCGGACGGAGTTCGGACTCGGGTGGCAGGGCGGAAAGGGGAGGGCTTTCTCGCCAGAAACAGAGCGCGCCAATTAGTTAACTAGTTACCAGGTGTTAGTTAACTAGCAGGTAGTTAACTAGCTAACTAATTAAGCTGCAACACAAGTGCTCAGCCTGCTGCCAGCTGATCCAAATAGCAGAGATGCAAGAGATGCCGAACCTGAGTGGAGGCGAGGCGACGATGAGAACCTGAGGACTTTTATTAACTCTTAATTAGGAGATGTCAAGTTCCAATGTTCGCAAGGACTAAGTACAACCGGTCTGATCTTTGTATTCATGGGTTTTGTTTTTTGATATCCATCCTTCTGTGTTAGTTATTAGACATAGTTAACTAGTTAACGTAGTCCGACACCTAACCGATCACGACACCTAACCGATCAAATTTTCGTCCCAATCACCCACTCTATTAAATCATTCAATATGACAGCCACACCTAGCAAAGAACCTTCTAATCAAGAAGCCAGGCTCTTATTAGCTATTAAAGATTATGAAACTAAGCAAATTTCATCTATTCGCGTTGCTGCTAAGACGTACGAGCTTCCTTATACTACGCTTTACGATAGACTACGCGGTGGAACCACGTACACGAATGCTCAACTAAAAAATCGAAAGCTGACCTCTACTGAAGAGGAATCTCTAGTTCAATGGATACTCTCTATGGATGAGAGAGGACAGCCTCCCCGGATCGCGACCGTACGAGAAATGGCTAATCTACTACTTGAGGCGCGAGAATCCACTACTACAACTACCGTGGGAGGAAGATGGGTAGAAAGATTTATACAACGGCATTCTGAACTAAAGACGAAGTTCTCACGCAAGTACGACTATCAGCGAGCTCAATGCGAGGATTCAAAGATCATATACGAATGGTTTACCCTGATGGATCGTACGATAAAGAAGTATGGAATTACTTCAGAGGATATCTATAACTTTGATGAGATTGGCTTTACAATGGGGGTTATTTCAACATCCTGGGTGGTTACTAGAGCTGAGAGAGCTGGCAGGCCATCTCTTTTACAGCCAGGGAATAGAGAATGGGCAACTGTGATCGAGGCAGTTAACGCTACGGGCTGGGCTCTACCTCCTATGATTATCTTTAAGGGCAAGCTTCATCAAGCCTCCTGGTACAAGCAGCTGCCAAAGGATTGGACAATTGGCGTTAGTGAGAAGGGATGGACCACGGACGCTCTTAGCCTTGATTGGCTGCGGAAGGTCTTTAACGGAGCTACTAAAGCTTGTACGAAGGGCAGATATAGACTGCTTGTGTTGGATGGGCATGGCAGTCATGCCACGGCCAGATTTGATAAATTCTGTCTGGATCACGGCATTATATCATTATATATGCCTCCACACTCCTCTCATTTATTACAGCCACTAGATGTGAGCTGCTTTTCACCATTAAAGAGAGCGTACGGCAAGAGGGTGGAACAAAGCGTGAGACTAGGAATCAGTTATATTGACAAGGAGGACTTTCTAGCCAGCTATACAACAGCTAGACAGGAGGCTATGAAGGATATAACTATAAAGAACGGATTCAAAGCCACAGGCCTAGTGCCATACAATCCAGATGAGGTTCTTACTCGCCTACATACTCAATTTCATACTCCTACCCCCCCGGGGTCAGCTCACGGATCTCACGGATCTCAATCCTCCTGGACCCCCAAGACCCCTCGCAATGTGACTCAGTTGGAGCGGCAGAGCAGCAGAATCAAACGCCGTACGGAAATTCTCTCTAGTCCTACAAATCAGGCTCTTGATCAACTAGTGAAGGGATGTCATACGGCCATGCATAATGTTGCTTTACTGACCAAGGAAGTCATGGAGCTGAGAGCTGCCAATGCTAAGCAGAAGCGTAAGAGAGAGAAATCACGTTTCTATATAGCTAAGGAAGGAATCCTTACGGCTCAAGAAGCTCTAGCTAGGATGGCTAAGCCTCTGGAGCCTCCTGAACGTACGGAGGTTTGGATGGAGGATCCAAATCCGGAAGGTAGAAAGCGAAGACCTCCCACCTGCAGCAAGTGTAATACACCCGGACACACTATTAGGCAGTGCCAACAGACCTAAGGATCTAATCTATATAATTTCTATATAAAATCTCTCGTGGTTGTTGCTCAATTTAAAAAATTGTCAAATAAGGATGAAAATTTGATCGGTTAGGTGTCGTGATCGGTTAGGTGTCGGACTACGTTAACTAATCAAGCTGCTATTTAACACAATTTCCATCATTTAACTGTTCACCCAGTTAACTCGCTTCTCAAGAGAAATCATTTGCTCAAGTAGGGCTATTTCTGACCATCCAAAATTAACTGCCAAAGGTAGATCCTTGACTGAACAGGTTCAGATGGGGTGTTCTTTTTTTTTTTTTTTTTTTTTTTTTTTTTTTTATATATATATATCAGATTCCTTGAATTTCATCTGCTGTAATGTTGACAATGATCTTTCTTTTATTCAAGTGAATGAATGTTTTACACATTTTGCAGGGAGAAATATTCATTTTCTTTTCTTTTCTTTTCTTTTCTCTTTCTTCCCCTTTCTTTGATAAAAGGGCTTTGTAGAAGGCAATCCCTTATTTGTCATTCTGGGTTTGGTTCTTTTCATCATTCACTCACTTACAACAAGCCAGCTATTTTCCTCATCAAGTCACTTCACTCCTCTCCTGTTCCTGTTGTAAATGGGGATTGCATACTGGTGGGAAGCACAATTTCATTACTCCGGGGAACAGGTTAAGAATGGTATCATCAAGTTATACTTTAAGTGAGTGGGAAGAGGAGGCATGGAAACAATTCATTTGCTTTTTCCTTCAAAATTCTCTCCTGTGTTTCTGCTGATATTTGTGTACTGTGAAGCTGGTCTCACCTACCTAAGATATTTTAATTCTTTATTCTTTTGTTGTTACCCCTATTTATTTTAATCATTTCCCTCCTCAAACCTCAGTATTGTTTTTGAGTTCACAGGTTCCATAGTTACATGATAGTTTTTGCGTGCTGCCAATCACCTAATATGCCCCTTCTTGAAACCTGCAGTTTTAGATTCACTGTGTTTATTGAGACTGTATCCCTGACTAGTAATTGAAATGTGGTTATCTGTCACTGGCTCTGTCAGTTAGATTTCCTGGCACCTTTGGACAGGTTCCAAAAGGCTTTTTAGGTTTACAAAGATTGCTTTCTTTCTGGTCCTATATGACCTATGCACTGTTTCATTAAATTGTGGTAAATACCATTTGCTCATGCTCACATCCAGCAACTTAAATACAGAGTAGAAGAAAAGTGCTACTATCATCCGTTACTCATAGATTATACACATGAGTGTTGGAGAACGACTAATTCCTGAGGTCCACCTTACCAGAACAAACAGGGAAATATGCCACATCTTCTTAAAACCTGGTTAATTAAATCTCTCAAGTCCTCGATTAAGACAAGTCAATAACAACTCTCCCCTTAAGACCGCCCCTTTCCATCTCCTCAAACACACTTGTAAGTGCATCCATCTTCTCCGTGCGGAAATGCACCTTGACAATTCCTCGCGATGCAAATTCCAAAGTCTCAATTGACTCCCGCTTAGTTCCGACTGCAGATCCAACGATGGAAATCTGCTTCGAGATAAGGGTGGCAGGAAACGACGACGCAATGGGTTTCAGCTCGTTCTCTGGTATACCAACACAGACTAGAACACCGCTCACGCGTAACAGGTATACAGCCTGCTCATACGCAGCATTTGAGGATGTGCAGACAATGATTGCATGTGCTCCTAGGCCTCCTGTGAGGGATTTGACATGTTCAGCCAATTTTCCACCTTTCGGCCCGTTATCAGTGAACTGCGTGATATCTATAAAATGTTCCGCGCCAGATTCGAGAACAATATCTTTCTTGCTACCGTGATCGATCCCGATGACACGGTGTCCCAGGCCCCGACTGGCGAGCTGGATGGCAATATGACCCAACCCTCCTCCCGCACCTGAAATGATGACCCAGTTTCCTGGTTGAGCACGACTGCGTTTAAGGGCAGAGTAGACAGTTACTCCAGCACAAAGAAAAGGGGCAGCCGCGTCTGAGGAAAGGGAGTCTGGAATCGGAGTGACGTAGTTTGCGGGGCCCAAAATATATTGCTGAAACGTGCCTGGGGTGTAATATCCGGAAACTCTACTCTCCAAACACGCTGCATCTACTCCAGAACAACAAGGTTCTATACAGATTAATTGAGATTAGTAAAGTTGTGTGCCTATTTGGAATGCCGATTTTTGGTATGTGTAATTACAAGTAATCATCATGTATGCGTGGTTAAAAAGAAGACATACCGCAACTACCACAAGCGAATGAGACCCATTTGACGCCCACACGATCTCCAAGCTTTATACCAGACCTCTCTGTGCCTGTGCCAAGCTTGACGACTTTTCCAACACCTTCATGACCACCAACCTGCCCGGGCTGCGTCGGGTACGGGAGATTCTTCCACTGAAAGGTTGAGTGAGTAAAAACATCTCCAAGCAAAATGATGGACATGCGGTGTGGCATACACTATTTGTCATAATTCCATAATCTGAGTGACATACCCCTGAGTGAGTCCTATTCATCAAACAATATATATCAGTATCAGACAGTTCTTGCTCAAAGTGAGATGGGATATACAGGGGGACAAAAAATGAGATCCCTGGCATACAGATTTATAAGGACTTCTCCAGGACCTGGTTCAGGCACATCCACAGTCACGACTTTGGTTGAGATAGTTCCGGGGTTGTCATAGATGATGGCTTTCGCCTGTTTTGGGATTTCGACTAATTCCCCCATGGCTGCTGTTCCAAATTTCCTTTGTAGATATATTCTATAATGCAAGAATGTTACTGTGGTCTTTGGAGCTGGAATTGATAGTGGTAGACCATGGTAAAGAATTTTTGCGACGTTGAGATAGTTATATAAAGTACAGAAGCCTTCCCTAACCTGTGGCAACCAAAAACTGTATCCTAGTTTGAAGGTCCACATGGTGCATATGCTCCATGAGTGAAGAAGTACCTAGGTTCGTCGGATTCAAGTAGGAGCTGTATTTCGTTTCTAGCGCCACATCCCCGCTTTGAGGGGTATCTCGATATAACGGAGACTGTCTCTCCTACACACGCAGCGATAACGCTATTTAACATGGTGGCGCCCATGATACTAGCCAATGCAATGAAAACATATCTGAGGACTCCATTCGCGATGAGAAAAGTTGACAGAATGTCAGCATATATCAAAATGAAAATGAGACTGAAGATATTTGGATGACCATCCATCTAGCTGGTTCTTCATTCAAATATCTTTAGAAATGTTTCTATTGAGAAACAACAGACAGGCCGAGAAGCGGCAATCTGTTACCATTTCGTGGGGCTCAGCTCCGAGGTCTCCAATGGCTCGGCATATACGGCACGTCGTATGGGTCCTAGTTACCCAAATCAGTGGTGCCTTGGAAAAATGAGGGGAAAATCCGCGGAGGGGTAGAGATAAAGTATTTCACGAGGGATCAGCGATATGACTAACTAGATCATGGACCTGAAACTTACGCCCTTGATTGCTAGTATTCATTGCTGGGAATGAAGGTTCCGGTTCCCTATGAAGGACCGTTTGATAGCGACGATATTGTCGAAGAACTTAAGGTCAATTGGGGGTTGAAAATGGTGTCATGTGATCCGGATTGCCCCAGTTTTGGTGTTAACAGCGGGACGTCTCAAGTTGGTTGTTCCTCCGTATTGGTAGCCTATCTCGGGGAATGCTATTACTCTGCGGTGCGCTAGTCCGTAATAGGAAGCCTAGGCTCCAACATTAACTCCCCAACCAAAGGTAACAACTTCGGGAGTTATTCCATGGATCCGTTGCAGGTAGGTGATCGGAGGTAAAAACAGTCGTTTGCGTAACATTATTCAGGGTCCAGGGGTATTATATTATCCATGGTTGATATGGAGCAGAGTTCCACAAGGTGTTGAGTAGCAGGGAAGCCTGACCAACAAGGTAGTTATCAACTTTGCTGCACCTGACGCGCCTGTTCAAGCCAATAGTTAACTAATCGGAGAAGGTTGAGCGTAGCATATTTTTTCTATTAATTATTGACCATGGTCTCACTCAATGTGTACTGCACGTGCCATTTCCAGACTACTTTGTCGATACTACGAAATCGCATAACTACACATCGTGCCCCCAGAATTGGGACACAGGGCTGGAGCCGGTAACTAACCTCTCGGGATAACATCCAACTCAAACAACCCCTCAACCTACTCCCGTACATCCACTCCCAAGATGACTTCCATGTGCATATATATCCATCAATGATCCCACATATTTTACAACCGGACTTTACTTGACCCCGTCCAATAACTTTCACGATCTTGAAGGCAACGCCAACTGTGCCTCGTGTCCCAGGCAGAGCCGTCAGGATAGCATGGGACATCTTGTACAAGTCACTACACTACTTTTTTCAGTGGTATTGCTACTGGTTTCAGGTCCCTTTCAAAGCTAATATCATACAGTTGCCTTTGGACTTGTGATGAAATGAACAGACCGGACCAGTATTGAAGAAGTTGTGTCCATGCAAATGGCAGAGGCTGCTGGGATGCCTGCCTCTAAGGTTTTAAATTGTGGGGAACATCTAATGGCTTTCATTCGACAAGTGAATCTCGATTTTGATGACTCGACTGCCCGGGGCGCCTTTTGAAAAATCGAAATGATGAGTTATAGAGTGACTCTGAGGAACCATTGTTGGAGGAACTTGAAAAATGTGTATGAGTTCTATGCGTTTATGGCTTCTACCAAGCCAGGAATCTATCTACTCCCTGATTGGAACGCCTCTACAAAGTTCACGGGTTCCTGATCATATAATGGGATCTTTCATAAATCAGACCCAATTCTTCGAGCACCTTATTTCTCCGGTTTCATCTCATGGGTTCAACTCCGTGACGGAATATATATGGACGCCCTAGTACTTGCGAAGACCCTTTCACAGCATCATTATGGGGTTGTATTCACTCATGGTAATTTGAAGGCGCAAAACATTCTTGTTGATGGTGATTGGCGTGAAACTGACCTAAGGAATAACAAGGGAGATAGGTGAATTACGGCAGTCAATGAATCAAGACAAATAAATGTGTCCTCAAAATAAGCATTCTCCCCCAAAAGTCTGGGAATTGAATTGACGTTTCTGTCGCTGGATAAGCTGTCCACACTTCACCACTGAAGACCTTATTACCTAAACAAGGACTTTGAGGAGCTTGATTAAGATCACTGCTAGTCACAACGTAATCTGGTACTCAAATTTCTCATATGATACTTCAATCCACTTTAGTGTTTCATCTTATAAATCAAGGTAATTGCTTTCATTCATTCAGTGCTCTTATTATTTTCAGTATCAGAGATCTCTTTTATCATTGGATAACCCCAATTAGAGAAAGATGGATGCATCTCTATTTTATGCTTATATTAACTATACTAATCAGACTTATTAATACCAGTCATTTATTTGTATTTATATGTATTGTTATATGTTAGTTCAATTTGTCCCAATTTAAATTATGTCTGTAAATATCCTTTAATTATACGTTATTGAGAGTTAATTAAGGGGAAACTATCCTGGAAGCGATATATAACTACACAGCAAAAGCTAGTAAGAAGATTGATTTAAGAGAATGGTTAACTACGCCGCTTGCTCTCAAATGTGCCACTGATGGATTGAAATAATAGCTAACTTTTAGCTACCCGCCAATTATTGCTGAACGATGTTAACTATTAGTTAACTAACTAGTTAGTCAGTTTGGTATGGTGACTTAACTAATAGCAGCCAGGCAAACTTGCCAAGGTCACTAACTAGGTCAGTTTACTCTGGAAGAATGTGAAACCTTCCTCTCTCTGAACCTTATTTAAACGACGCAGCTTGGGAAATCTTCCCACTCATCACTTGCTTATCGTATCCCACTTATTTAAACCGATGTGAATTTGAGAAGACATTTACCCCCCTTGGGGATGAGAACAAAATAATCCATAACATCCATTCCGTCATCACTCATCGCATCGTCAACGCTGATGTTAAACTGCTTGATCAATGTCGCGACTAATATCTTCATTTCAAACAGCCCCATGGCCTGTCCCATGCAATTCCGTGGGCCCTTGGAAAATGGCATCCAGAGTTTCTTCATCCCATCGGACACATTACCTCCAAGCCAACGGGTCGGGTCGAACTTGTCAGGGTCCGGGAAATAATCTGGGTTGTGATGCGTGGTCCACGTATTCGTTGAAACAACGGTCTAAGCTCGTCATATATATCAGTAAGGATCATAGTTAACAGGCCGCGGATCGAAGAAAAGGAGAGAATATCTGCGGAAATTTGTATATATATCTACTCACACCTTGAGGGATGTAGACGCCGTCTATGCTCAACCCATGCACAGAGGGCTCCCTTGGGAGTCCAGCTGGCAGAGGTGGGTAGGCTCGTAATACCTCCATTATAAGAGCGTCTAGGAAGGGGAGACTCGATACCCTATGATGTTGCATTACCCCATCTACTAGCGGAATTTCAGCAAGCTCGGAGCGAAGTCCTTTCGCTAGGGCCGGATTCCGAGCGAGCTCCCAGAAAAGGTACACCAGAGCGGTCCCCAGGGTATCCGTGGCCGCAAAGCCAAGGTTACTGATTTCCACAGCAACCTCACTGTCAGCTAAGGCATCCGGATCGTTTTCTCTACGGCCAATCATCTTGGTTAAAAGATCTTTTCTTTGTGACGCACGTCCATATGTCTGGATGTATTCGTTAAAACGATCGATTCCATACTATTAGAACAGCAGAAACCGCAAGTCAGTCACTTATATACAAATGACGGAGTCGAACCAAAGGAAAGAGACTAATCGGGCTGATTGCAAACCAACCTGATATATTCGAAGGTCTGTGCCAAAGATAAACTGAATCTTTGGGTGGGGTATTCTCTGCAGCAACCAAGAGAGCATCGGAAAAGTTACTTTAAAAGTCCACGAAATCAAAAACAAATCAAAATCTTTCACATATTGTGGTGACTCGTCCGAATCTAGCCCTCCAAAGGATGTTCCGAGGAAAGCTTCGCCCGCGTTATCCAGTGTGTACATCTTGAACCAATGTTTTACGTCCAAAGCCTTTCCTTTCTGCTGCTCTATCCTGGCTACCAGCTTCCGCACCGAATTTTGAAAAGCTGGCTCCATACCATTGACATGGTGTTGTGAAAAAGCGTGGTTCAATAACCTCCGCCGCTCCTTGTGAGCTACTGGATCCTGTGTGTTGAAAACACCCAAACGGCCCATGGTTGTATAAATTGTTGCTTTGAGGAACCGAGTTCCTGTTCCATAGATTGTTTCTATGCTTTCCATGCTAGAGAAACTAAGTTCTGTTGGCCCAATCTGTACCACTGGTCCATACTTCTGGTGCAGCTTGTGAATCGTCTTCGCTCGATGGCCTCTAAGGCTTACATATAAGAGCCATCCGTTAGTAATCTTTGCGAGAAAAGGCCCTGGTACGTTTCGGAGCGGGGAGAAGAAAAGCCTCTTGACGACCTATATACCCATGTGATAGTGGTCAACAAAAGGCCTGCCAATTTCTCTATCTTCCGCTTTATGTCACGGAACGAGTTTTGTTGCAGGAAGAGGACCTAATTAGCACAGGTTCAACGCAGAGAAGGTGCTCACTTTCCCAAGGCTACTGATCAAGAAAAGTGAAAGCGCAATAAGACATGGAAACGCAATGTGTGGAGGAGTTGCTAGGATATGGTTAGACGGTTAAGCGGTGAGTGCCTCACGGCTGTTATCACATCAGACGAGAAACTAACCAGAAAATATCATTTTCCACTGTGTGAAGGTGCATCAATAGAGGAAGTGTACAGATTGAGAAAATCGTCAGAAAGTGATTGCTTGGTCGATATAGCAAAATGAAATTATACGCCCCAGTTAAAGTGATCAAGGAGACAGCGGTTATATACATCATACGAGGATACGTGAGTCCAAGTTTTACTTTGATAGTTTGATAAACAACTAATATGGAGGCTAGCTGCATGCGGTATATAGATAATAGCTATGTAAGAAGGAGTGGAGCCATTCGCATGGACCACCTTGCATCTTGGATGCAACTGGGGTGCATTAGTGGAATGCATCGAAGCACTCAACTTTAGGTTTAAAGCAATCCAATTCATCGGGCAAAACAAAGAACTAACAGCCACCAGTTTCTGTACATAATTAAATAATTAGATTCGAGAGAACACAGGCAACATCTCTCGAAATCTGTTGAAGGGTGTATAGGGGTTATTGAGCATGCCCCACTATATCAGCAACGCATTAGCCTTAGTGATTTAACACAGGGAGTCGCCTATTTCCCAGGTCCCAAGGCCCATCCAAACACTTCATAATCCCGTCTGTAATCCCCCACTAGCCGGAATAATGTTGCTGATGAGACTGAACATGAAGTGCAGCCCAACATAGTAATTTGTGATGTAGCATCATGTTTCTATTCTATGAAGTGCACAGCGTTGAACATTGGTCCAAAAAAAAATGCCAAAAATTTAATCCATTACGGATTTCCTCTTAAAACTGATTGATCACCCGCACGCCCGTCGATGTCGGTGAACAAATCTTTCCAACTTAATACCCGTCAGTCAAATGATGCGGAACCGGCGAATCAGCCATAGAACAACCCACTCAGTTACATGGCGCTCCTACAGAAAATCATGAAACTGTCATTTCATTGTTTGAGACAAAATTAAGAGCTCCGGAAGTACAGGAACTGAATATTTGCTTTTTCCAGCGGGATACATCGTCAGTTGTTCAATTAATAAGTCATTAACCCATAGGTCCTCAAGATGTCGTCCCTCGACCACCGAGGTCACATAATACCATGTCCTCCGTAGATGAATGTGCGTAGCCCACAGCGTTTAGAAGAGGCTTAGAAGAATAGGAACGATCCCCAATACACGTGGACCATATCAATAGGGCCTTATCCATTCTACGAACAGTCCTCTGGAAGACGAGAACCGAGCTCGAAATACTGCGGTGCATTCTTGATCATCTGCACAGATCGAACCTCAGAACTTCTGCAACCCGAGCACCAAGCCAGATGTAGGGAAGGGTTTGACTGTGTAGTATATCCGGTTTATTCACGGAAGGACGTGGTATGTCTGCTTCTTCAGAAACAAGATTTATTTAATAGCTTTAAACCATGACCCCATTCTCAAATAACTCGTTACTAGAGAGTGTCAATTAACACGACAATTCGACAAAAACATGTTTCCAACCCGGTAGGCTCATCTCGCTAGCACGGAGTAATGTAAAAGATATAAAAAGATCGCTTCCCTAACCCCGCCCTCAAAAGTCCATCAAAACAGCTACCGACCACCAGAACATACTTAACAGTAATTCCGACATGGACAAGAATTATGATATCAAACCCGCAGAACCAACCCCGCCTATTGCAGAACAGTTAGATACAAGTGAAAAGAAAGGAGAAAAAGGAGAGAGAAAAGTTCACCCCACAATCTGACAGTCAGCACAAAAAGCCCGGAGATTCATCCACACCCATACAGACAAAAACATAGAGTCCAATCACGTCTTGGAAAACCATCTCCTTCACCCATCATCCACTTTTACCCGTCGCCCCACCCTCAGCACCAGCAGAATCCTCCTCTGGCTCAACTCTCACAAGCACTTCCTCCAAAAACCCTTCAAGAAACGCACTAACATCCCCACCCATCCCGACAGGAGCGTCATCATCCCACTTCTCAATTTCCTTAAAAATGCCCGCAGCCTTTATAACGAGTCGCTTCAGCTTTTCATGCGCATAGTGTCGACGTTGGAGCAATTCTGTAGCTGCGGGGTCGTTGTTTTTGCGACCAGCACCACCGCCCGAGCCCCGTGCTAGGGCGTTGATGTTGTAGGTGCGGCGGTGAAGGGCGGCTTCGAGGGCAGGAAGGATAACGCCGTTCAGAGCGGTGATGTCGTTGTTGCAAGAAGTTGGATCTGTGGAGAAGGGGAGTGATGAGGGTTGATTGAATTTACTGGATTTGCGTAGCTGGTCTTGTTGTAGCAGTGGTTGGGGTGGATGTTGCAGTGGTGGTAATTCCAGTTTGTTTGGTATATCCTTTGGCTGCGTGTTTGATAGCTGCGGAAGGCGTTGTTGCTGCTGTATGGGAGGTGGTGGCTGCTGCTGGACATTTTGATCCAAAGTGTGGGACTGAAATGCGAGAAATGGAAGCGGTTGTTCCCCTGGGGGCTTTTGGCAAGGGCTGACCTTAGCTGGACTGGGCTTTTTGTTTGATGCATCTTCCAACGGATTTGCCAGAGAATGCCCCTTAAATGGTGGTATTTCCGGTATATGCATTGGAATTGGTTTCTTTGGAATATGATCCTGGAATGCTGGGGCTGGTGTGGGTGAATTGGGAGCCGGGTATGGGAGTTGTTTTTGCTGCGAACGTTGCGGGTCGCTTGCTTCACCAAGTTGGAGAAAACCAATGTCCTGAGCTAAGGATAGCTGCAATGCCTTGTCATAATCGCTCGTGCTGGGACTTTCCTTCTGGGGCAATGGCAGAGGCTTCGTGAAATGTGAAGGAGTTTTGGGCAATAATGGTTCCTGAAGACACTTTTGTTTCTGCATTGATGGTGGGAGTGGAACATTGGCAGCAGATATAGGAGAGGCCGGGAGGGCAACGGGAAGATTACGTTTTTGAGGTGATCTAGGAGGTAATGGTAGAGCCTTCATGGTATCCTTCGACGGTTTGTCCTGAATATGCAGATCCGCAGAGCACTTCCGTGGTTCAATTGGTGCTCTATTTGTTTTTTCATGTACCTGCTTTCTTGCATTGGCAGCGGCATCATTCATTGCCTGTAACCCTGCCGCCCTCCCACCGGCTGGTCTGACGGTGCCAAAGTCCCACAGATCTTCTTCCTCGGGAGAAGGTTTATGCGGAGGCCGACAACTATCTCGTTCGTCCCCATCATCAGCTGATCGGTTACCATGAACTGCCTGCCACCGCTCTGATCGTTCAATAAGCTCAGTGAGATAAGTTGTCTTCTTTGCTCGTTTAACAAAAGAATGTTTAAGCAGCTCTTTGGCTGAAGGTCGCTCTCTAGGGTCTTTCTTCAAGCACAATTCCACAAAATCCTTAAATGATTTGCTGAAGTCGCCTTGAAGTACTGGAGGTGGGTTCTTGGGAATCAGGAAGAGAACTTTCATTGGATGGATGTCGGAGTATGGTGGCTCGCCCTGTGCCAGTTCGATCGCCGTAATACCCAAGGACCATATGTCTGCTTTGTGATCATATCCGGATTGCTTGATAACCTCTGGCGCCATCCAGAAAGGGGTGCCAACGAAAGTGTTTTTCTTGGTCATGGTCGCTGAAAGTTGTCCCGAGACGCCAAAATCTGCCAGTTTAACTTGACCATTTGCCCCAAGAAGTACGTTTGCAGCTAAATCGAAGGAAAATTCTTTCAGTTCCAGTGGATACACAACATGGGATAAAAATGGGATTACCCACCTTTGATATCTCTGTGTAATTTTTTGTCACTATGGAGATAATCCAGTCCCATTAGCAATTCTCTGAGAATGATCATGATGTAGTCCTCAGTAATGAGGCCTGCACGCATCAAGTCACAACAACTTCCACCTGCACAAAACTCCATTATGATCCACAGGTCTGATCCCTTCAAGAACGAGCCATGGTACTTGGTGACATATGGAGAATTGAGTTCGGACAGAATGGAGATTTCTTGAATAATATCTTCAACCTCGTCGTCGGCATTTTCGACATCAATAATCTTAATCGCAACAGCTTGGCCTGTCCGCTTATCTACTCTACATTTAAAAAGGAAACATAAACATTAGATATATCCTTGAAGATTATTGAGAACTGGGGATGCAGCAAGGAGAATAACAACCACATACCCTTTGTAAACTTTTCCAAAGCTCCCGCCTCCTGTACAAAAGTCAATCAAGAGTCCTCAAGTAATTCTATTATTGAACACCCTTGACATACCGATGCAAGTCTGCTTGGTGTAGAAGGTTTCTGGGTCTACAACGCCCTCCATTATTGCATGGCACACAGTGCTTCAGATAACTATTATTGTAATAGTATCCAATATGAGGTCTTCTGACAAGTTGCAGTGTATATCGGCCTCAATGAGATTGCTCTTCCTTTCCAGCTGCAACGATCCCGAAGGATTTGTACGGGGAAGAGATGTGGATGTGTGTGCGACTCGGGGGAATCGTCAGACTGGGGAATGAAAGCACGTTGATTTTATTGTACGGTACAGTCATTGGCCGTGAGTCTCTCCTGCTTCTTTCAAAATCGTCTAGTCAAGAAAGAGAGGCCTTAATAGATAATCAAATTTGAAAAAGGAGAGAAATTCAATCGCTGTGGAGGATGTCAGTTAGCTAAAGTTGAACGTCGTCTTGTTTATTTGATATATTTCGGTGGATCTGTTTGGGTTCGAGATGTCAGCACCAAACCATATCCGGTGCAACATGCGGCTTTTTAATAATCTGCGGGAGAGTAGGATATTTAGCATACATTGGGGTCATTAAAATGCTTGAATAATCTCGAGATTCATGGGCTGCATCTGTCTGTCTTCAAGTCGTTGGGATGTGTATGAAGGAATATACTGAGGAGCGGGTAACTGGTATTGCCCAACTGTAGCAAGGGATAGCGGGGAAAGTGAGTGGAGACTACGAGAAGACCTTTAGAATATCGACGGGTACGGACAGTCAACAGCAGGCAGCAGCAGCAGTTCTATTTATATAAAGAATATCCATCTTCAAACTACACTTTGTTTCTACGGAATTGGTTCTGGCAATATTCAGGGTCAGGTCACAGGCATCAGAGGCGAAACAAAATTGTTCGCCAGGGACTTCTAAGTGAGGACGGAAGAACTACGTACAGTAGGGAGCGTGATTGGCTAGAACACCATAAAACTTTGGTAGGTGAGCCTCGTTCGTTCGAGTGCCTTAGATCAGGATCCTGATGGGGATCGGAATCGAAATCAGGGCGAGTTCCAAGGTTGTTATTGCTTTGTTGTTGTTTATGTTTTTGTTTACGTTGTTGTTTTGATGATCACCAATCGTCGTGCTTCGAAACTGGCTGAGTCAGGCCTGAGTCATCCCTCCCCTGTGGAATTGGATTCCAATTTTACCGCTCGCTCCAGATGCTTTGACCAATGCAGAGCGGGATTGGCTGCTGTCCATGGGTTTCTAAGCTTCCTCTGCGGGAGTAACGTGAGAAGCAATTGATACATGACAGGACTTGCTAGCCTCCTCGCATACTCCATTCAAATCGATTGCCAATCTACACCAGGATCTGCGGACAGATTGTCTAAATGCACGGTTAGCGGCGTGTCAAAGTTCCACTTAGTCGCCAACAATATAGTATCCATCAATAGACTTCATTTGCCTCAATTGCCGAAATACAAGGAGCATCAAGGAACTGGCTCGAACTCAGGAACGTGGCACGAACCATAAGAGGAGTTGCGAGAACGAGAACCATAATATATTCATAGTTATGTATGCACTCAGGTCAGAACTTATAACTACAAAACCCTGCGTCCGGCTTATACAACTGTCCTATATTCTGGAAGATTCTCCGTAGAATGCAGTGGCAAGCCTCCTGAATTGTTCTCCATCCGTGTGCGATCATCTGCAACAACCTTTTGAATCACTCAGAATTTTTCTGCGTCACTGAAATCCAATGCATCAACTCTACGAATTGTCATATTTGAACCGCCAAACTACTCGACCCTACACCCCAATAGTACCTGCCATACAAACTCCTTGCATAGAACAGCCGCCTGGCGCTCTGGAGAATTGAATGGTGAAAACCCTGTTTATACCCCTATCCGATCGACCTGTTGACACCCAGGGCCCAAGATCGTTTATTACCACTAGCTTTTCAAACCGAAGCATCCCGTTAGCCCAAATCAGGATGGAGGACATGACAAGCATAGTCCGCGTAGCTGCTGCTCGCACTGAAATACAGATGGGCAGCAGTCACAGGAATCATTCGAATACATTTTCAATTCCTCGTCGTATCCACTGCTTCAGCCCAGTTGCGAACGGTTGGAATGCAGAAATGGTATCCTATCATTTCAAATATCATCCCTCAGCTGTGATAGCACCAGTGCTCACCGGTCATTTTGAAAGAGTGTCTAGAAGTGAGCCATAAACTCAGAGGACATAGGACAGACCGCCACCACTGACTTGCTGAGAGTGACTTGCTGAGAGTGGCATATCCCGTTTCGATTGTTAGGAGATTTGCAAGGGAATAATATGACTCCACAGCTTGTGATAAAAAAGTCGTATCAAGACCGCTGTAAGTGTCGGCTTGGCAGGAGATGCAATCTGTTGCAAAATTTTGGAGGGCATTGTGACATCATACCCGGGAACCTAAGATGATTATAGCCGCAAATATTCCTCACTTGAAAATGGTTATGATCTAAGATTTCCACTATTCCGTTTTCGAAGGACCAACCAGGCACTTATACTATGTTTTGGAAACAAGGGAATTAATCCAGTGCAAGTGATATGAGAAATATCGTTGACCCGTAGGAAATATTCCCCAAGGACCCCGGTTGACCGGGATGTGAAAGTTTGGTTCACACGGTCCACCCTTAACCTTAATTTAGTTTGGTTGACTAACTAATCCGTTTATGGTTAAACGTAATATACCCTGTGACTCCATATTTAACTTTACGAGCTAATTAATTCAATATGTCAGCCATCCCTAATTCAAATCAAGGAACGACTTGTCAAGTAGCTTATAAAGATGGTCAATTTCAGTATTTGAGCTACTGCTAAGTTATAATGTATAACGTACTTCACCACCGAGCGGCGGATTCTCTCTGAAAATCATCAAATATTCAATGTATTCAACAACCAACACACTTAAATATTTAAAATATTAATAAATTGAGACTAGCTAATAATTGATTATATAGCTATTTATTAGGCAACTGTGTATAGTATGTTCAATAGTCTCACGGTCACTGCAGCATGGAGGAGCTTGCTGAAGAGATATAGCTTCAATTTGAGCTTCAATCTGCATATTAAGTTGCTGAACATGCTTACAATCTGTTACGGCGCTGTCGCTGGTAATACGTGATTGACCACGTAATGATTTCCGCCCCAGCACCCCCTTTCATCCCATCAAGCTTAGTATTCCGTTATATAGCAGTTAGCAATGCAAAGAGTTTCCTTCTTATGCAGCTCGCATTCGCACCCTATCACTTTCTAGCTGTAAATGAATATAAATCATGAACATCATTTGACTGAAGATCTCTGCTAAGAGAACTAAATACAGAAGAAAGAACAAATTGAAAAGCTGCTTAAAGCTTTGTTAACTAAATGAAAAAGATCTGAAAGCAGATAAACAAGAAGCATGAAGACAGCACAGAAATAAATAAAGAAATGAACTGATAGATATTACTGAGAATCTAACTTCACAGTGAGAGATTTCATCTATTTGACATTGAAATCATATAGAATTGACTGATCAAGCTGTAAGCTAACAGCACAGATCATAAACTTCTTTAAAATTTTAAAGAGGATGAGCAATGTCTATAGACTGAATCTTCTCATAATTATAAAGATTTATTTAATCTTCTTTTTAGACAAATTATATCAAGATTCAAAAGATCTTCTATCAGAACAGACTGTCAAACCACCAGACTCAATTGAGATAGATGAAGAAAATAAATGAAAGATGAAGTATATATTAGTCAGTCAAATGAATCAAGACAAATTGCAATATCAAGTCCATTAAAAGAGATTTGATGAGGATTCATCTTGATATCCAGCTCATGACTTCAAAGAATCATCACATATCATATATGACCTCTATGAAACTAATTCTACAAAGCCAGACTCTCAAGGTGACTAGATGAGTGGCTGAAGGCATGGGAGACAGACAGTTACCTAAAGGGTGAGGTTGATAATACCTACCAGCATGAGGACATGTCTGTTTCTAGACCAGAGGGTGATGTTAGGCTCAGTGCCCAACTGAGTCCGACCAAGGCTAGTGTTAGGGAGCGAATGCGAGCTGCATAAGAAGAAAATTCTCTGCGTTGCTAACTGCTATATAACGAAATACTAAGCTTGATGGGATGAAAGGGGGTGCTGGGGCCTGCGTTGTCACGTGATGAGAATTAGGCCTAATCGGGCGCCGAGCTTAATCCGACGTCGAGTCTAATCGGGCACCGGGCCTCGGTCGGGCTCGGTCGGGCGCTGAGCCTAACAGCCAGCGCCTGATTAAACTCGATGTCAGATTAGGCTCGGTGCCTGAAAAGGCCTAACCCTCATCACATGACCATGTGATCATGCAAGGTTGTTATAATCTAAGCAGGCCTCAGCACCTTCTTTCATCTCAATAGCAATCAAAAAAAACTACAAAAATGTCTTAATTGATCTTGATCACATTTCTACAAGCTCTCTCCCATCTCCTCAGACAGCAAGTCTGATGGTGTGTCAACACAATGCTGTCAGTACATCTGATCTCTCAACAATATCAAACATGTTCTGAGACTTACTTGATTTGCATTTGCTTCTGTAAAGGGTTAAGCTTTAAGAACTAGAGGCTAGTCCTCCTATATAACAAGGATGAATTGCTTGAGAAAGGGAAGAAAAGAATGAGATGAGAACTTGAGCTTAAGCAAGCTTGTGTAGCATAATCATGTGTGCATGTGCAAACAATGACTAGGCTGAGTCAGCCAGCCAGAGCAAATCTAGAGGTTTAATTCCTTATAATACCCCTCTTCTCCCTCTTTGTTGCAGGTCTTTATGACTATTTAAAGCTCTCTTTACATCTAATTTTGCCTGCTGAGAGGCCTCTCAAGCATTCAAGGCCTTCACTTTTTATAGGAGACTTGCATCATTCCACATAGACTCAGCTCAATCTATTCATTTAATGAGGTATTACTTTTTTCTCTGATAGATTTATTCACTCTGAATTTTCTCAATCTCAAACTCAGATCCTTCTGAGATCTCTATAGTGAGTGACTGCCAGTCAGTTTGCCTCTGACTAGGCAGGGGATCTGTCACCACAGCATGTAGAAGCTTTACATTAAAGACATTGTGAATGTCAGATGAAATGTTCAGTCAGTAAGCATGAAATTCTATCTTTTCTAGCACAGTATATTGATTGTATTTCACATCCAGCTTCTTGCACAGATGATTAGTTCTCATGTTCTCTAAGCTTAATCAGATCTTATCTCCAGGTTGAAAGCTTGAAGCTGGGTCTCTTCATCTATTCATATATTTCTCTTGAGATTGCTGAGCATTTATCATTTTTACTTGAGCTCACTTCAACACTTTGTGAGCCTTTCTCATGTAATCATCTGCAAACTCAATGAGATTATGTGATGTTTCAACAGAGAGTGTATCAGCTATATCAATGAAGAAGATGTGGAAAAGATGTGTTAAAAAAAATAAGCTCACATCTGTTGAGGCAGCATCTCTATTATTGATAATCATCTCTGTTAGAGAGAGTCATTCATGCCAGTCATTCTGTTGAAAGCTAACATACTTGTGTAGATAGATTTTCACAGTCTAATTCATTCACTCTGTAGCTTCATCAGTCTCTGAGTGATAGACTGTGAAAAGTCATCTTTTAATATCTAATTTCTCACACATCTAAGTTCAAAACATGCTTGTAAAAGCTGATTCTCAATCTGACACTATCATCTTAGAAATGCCATGTTGAGAAATAATGTTGCAAAGAAACACTCTAGTCACTGTCTCTGCATCAGCTTTCTTAACTACTTTTAATATAACCCCCTTGATCAGTCTGTCTGTTATAACCATGATATTCATGCATTCTTTAGAGCTTGATAAGTTCATAATAAAGTCTATGAAAAGCTCCTGCCACATGTGTTCAGAAATAAGAAGAGGCTTAAGCAGTCTCTGATGTTGATCTCTTCATATAATGTTTGATCTGCAAAGATGGCAGTTTCTGATCATTCTTCTCACATCAGCAGCATAGTCTGATCAGTAGAACTCATGTATTAGAACTTCTGCTGTTTGCTCTCATCTGAAATGACTGATAAGAGATGAGTTATGAGCCTCATGCACTAATCTGATTTGAAGAGGTTCAAAGTCTGGCACTTATTTATGATCTTGAAAGAGAAGCTTCCTGTTCTCATTTAAAGAGCACTCAGAGACAGAGGTCTTATTACTGAGTTCAGAAGAAAATCTGAATCTTCTCTCATGAAGAGTTTGCTTCAGATACTGCAGAATCTTGTCATTTTTGCAAATCTCATTTCACTGAGCTTGAAGAGACATCTCAGATTTCATGCTGGCAGCAGTCACTATTGATTCCATTCCAGATGCCAGTACATTAAACTTAAATAGTTGAGCTTGCCTCTGCTTGATTCTCTCATCATCAGCACTCTGTGACATGTCCTGCTCTCTTTACAATAGAGTGTCTGGTTCAGTGTTTAACTTCTCTGACCAGTAATCAATTCTGAAGTTGAATCAATAGAGAATATCCATTCAATGTAGCTGTCTTTTATTTAGTCTGCATGTAGTCATGAAGTATTCTAGATTCTTATGATCTGTGAGAATCTTAAATTTCTTTACACTTCATAGCTCAATGTTCTATTTCTTTAAACACTCAATTATTGCTAATAACTCTTTATCATGAATCTCATAGTTGCATTCTGCAGGTGAATGCTTGCAAGAGAAAAAGGCACATGAGCATAGAATGCTCTGCTCATCATATTGTAGCAGCACTTCTTCTGAGATGTAATCTGAGAAGTCTGTTTTCAATATAGTCTCATAGTCAGAGTCAAATTGAAGCAGGATTAGAGTGAAGATAAGCATTGATTTTAGATGCTTAAAAGCTTCTTCAGCCTTGCTCATCTACAAAAAAGAAACATTCTTGCATGTAAGAATCATCAGTGAGGTTGTGATCTTTGAGAAATCTCTGATAAATTGTCTATAGAAATTGACAAAGTCTAAAAATCCTTATACATCTTTAAGAGTAATAGGTGTTGCTCATTTCAAAACAGCTTTAACCTTCTCTGAATTCATTCATATACCCTTGCCTGCTTCAATGATGAATTCAAGATATTTTGTACTGTTCATCTCAAACTCACTCTTTTTGATGTCTGCCTGCAGGCCTGCTTTCTGTAGATGCATAAGCATCTTTTATACATGCTTGTGATGCTCCTGTAAGCTTCTTGAGGAAAATATCAAGATGTCATCTAAATAGACTGAGTAGAAGTCATCCAGATATTCATATAATGCCTAGTTGATATATTTTTGAAATGTGCTTGGAGCATTGGCCAAATCAAAGAGTGTAATCAACCACTCAAATAGCCTGTATCTGGTTCTAAAGGCTGTCATCCACTCATCACCTTCTGTGATTTGAATCTTGTGAAAAGCTGCAATAATGTCCAGCTTAGTGAATTATTTAGCCTGTCTAATTCACTGTAGAGTCTTGCTGATTAATGGTAGAGAATATCAATTCTTTCAGATGATTTTGTTAAGAGCTTGATAGTCCACACAGAATCTTAGTCCAGCCTCAGACTTCTTTGCAAATAGTATGAGAGCAGCTGCAGGGGAGTTGCTCACTCTAATAAAGCCCTTATCTAGATAATCTGTAAGAGTCTTTCACAAAGTCAGTAGTTCCTCTCAAGACATATTATATAGTGAGCCTCAAGGGGATTATTCTGCACTACTATCAGCCTTTTTAATCAGTTCAATTCCATGACCTCTATCTGAGCCACAAAGTGAGGGTAGAGTGTTGGCAGCTTTCTTATCAAATACATCCAAAACCTCATGATAATGTTCAGACAGCTTTTCTCTAGGATCAATCTTTGATTTCACTTTCAGAGTCTTTTGAATGTTGGTCAAACTGACAGTGAAGATCTCAATGTTTTACTTCTCTCAAGTGCTTGCAAGCCTAGAGAAGCTTACATTAGAGATGAGAATCACATCAGCTTTTGCATTTGAACTAGACTCTACCTCCATATCACTCTCTTTAAATCTCACAATTCTTTGATGAGATATCACAGTCATCTTTTGCTGGGCCAGCCAGAGGTCATCTAAATACATATCATGATCATATAACTCATTCACTATGTAGAGAAAGGTCTGTTCAGTTACATGACCATCTATATCAATTCAAATGCCAGTTACTATGCTTGTGGAGAGTCTCATGAAGTCTTCAAAGCTGGTCATTTTAACAGAGGGAATTTCAATGTACAGGAGCTTATACTTGTTAACATAGAATTGAGAAATAAGATCATAGACATTACATCCACTGTCTATCATTGCTCTAGTTGAAAAGGCATTATCCACTAGAGCATTGACAGTGAAGGGTTTTTGATTGAAGCTACTCTTTTTCCTGAATCCTCACTCATATTCATATCATTGTCATTCAGTACTGGCTCAGGGATCATCTTAGCTATCATGAAGGTGGCAGAGTGTCTGGGAGGTTTGAACAGACAGTTCTTAATCATATGACCTCCAGCTCTGCATCTCAGGCACAGGCCTTGCTCTCTTCATCAATTAATCTTTGTCTAATTTATCAATTTGATGTAGTAGACACTTGAAATCACAGCATCAGAAGAGAGATTCATCAGATCATCAGCAGAAGCTTGAGACCAGTTTTGTCAATCAAGAACAACATGATGAAGTAGAGAGTGTGGATTAGATGTTGTATGATCTGAAGAAGATCTGCTCTTATGATGTTTAGGTCACTGTCTTAAAGTCTTAAGCTTAGAGAGTTGATGATCAACTAATCTAAACTTCTTGCAGTAATTCTCATAGAGAGATGGTTCCCTTACACCCACTATGCCTTCTCTCAGCTTCATGCTTAGAGTGGATTTTAAATATCTCTTTTTAATGCAATCATCTCATCTGTGACCACCAGCTTCCAGCAGTAGCTGATTAAATTCAGGCAGAAAGTTGAAGAGAGCTCTTCTACTCTGTCATAGATTGTTGAGCTTTTGCATAGTCTTTTTCTGTCATGCAGAATCACTAAAGAGCATGTGTGTCTGCTTCAGTAAGCTCTCTACTGTGAAGTTGACCTTATTCTTATTATTCTCAACTCAGAGGTAAACTCAAGCTGCTGCCATTTCTTCCAGTCTCAAGTACACATATCAAGCACATTTCTCATTATTATCTAAAGCTTTCCCATCAATTTTAAGTTTTGATTGAAGCTTTAGCTCTCACTGAGAGTAGTGCTTCAGATTAGAACCATTATACTTCTTGCAGTCCAGTAGCTTGATCTTTGATCTTCTGACTGCAATAAGTGATTGCAGGTTCAATTGAGAGAGGGTTGATGTCAGAGTGTTCAAAGCTTGTTATAGATTAGCTATTTCAGCTTGCTGAGCTGCTATTAAATCTCTGTTCTCACACTAGACCTGTTTCTGCTGTTGAAGAAAGGTCATTTATTGTTGTTCAAAGCTGCTGAGAGTGTCTCTGCTCATTGCTTCATATTGATTCATTTGTGTATTTGTTGTACAAGTCTGCTGCTTTATCTCATTCAGCTAGACATTTTCAATGTTACTTGTTTGTTTGTTTGCACAATTGCTAACTCAGTCTATTCATATACCAGTGCTATCACTGAACTTCATGATGCAGGATTTAAGACTCTCAATAGTCTATCATATGTCAGCATGTTTGCTGAGCTTTGTGATACAGAATTAAAACTTTCAATGGCCTATCAATAAAAGAAATGAAGCAATTTGTAATGTAAAGAGTTAAGCTCTAAGAACTAAAGGCTAGTCCTTCTATATAACAAAGATGAATTGCTTGAGAAAGGGAAGAAAAGAACAAGATGAGAACTCAAGCTTAAGCAAGCTCACATAGCATGATCACATGCGCATGTGCAAATGATGGCTAGGCTGAGTCAGCCAGCCAGAGTGAATCTAGAGATTCAACTTCTTATAGATATATAAATACTATGAGTACTATAAAAAAGAAGAGAATAGTGATAAATAAATATAAATATAAAATTGAATAATAGTTAATTACTAAATCTTTATAAAAAAAATTCAAAAAATTTAAAAAAATTTATTCATATAAATAAATAATATATATTTTATTTTTAATTTTTTATAAAATAAAAATATAGTAATATAGTAATCTAATTTATTATAAAGTACTGATTCTTTACAAAGTGCTGATTCTTTATAAAGTATTAATTCTTTATAAAATATTAATTCATCATAAAGAACTAATTTTTTATAAAGAGTTGATTTCTTATAAAGTGCTTTAGTAAACAGTATGAGGATAAAAAGCTAGTATAAGAAGTCTTGATATCATAAGAATTACTTTAGATTCATGAGAGGTATCTGAAAAAATAAAGATATAAAGCTGAGTATATAACTATGTAAGAACTTTATTTAAATTATACAGTATTAGATCTCATTTATTTATAAATATTATTTATTGAACTAGAGATTTTTCTTATATAAAGGTGAGTTTTAAACAGTTTGATAAAAAATTTATATATAAAGTTTAATTTTTAATCTTCTAATTAATGTAGTATGATTATCATTATATATCTTAATAGTATTTATTTGAATTTATTTAATTGAATTTATAAGCTTTAATAGCTAAAAGAAGTTTTTTTTTAATTAAAAGCTTAATCTTTTATTTTTATCAATATATTGAATGATTTAACAAGTAAAAATAGTCAAAATAAAAGTGATACTTTTAATAATAAATTAAGTTAGTTAAATAATTAAATTAATTTAATTAACTATAAAATAAGACTATTAACTAGAGTTTTTATAATTTTAATAAGATTAACTTTTATATAATATATTTTTTAAATAAGTACAATATTCAAATATAATATTAATTTAAAATATCTATTAAGTTAACTATTCTTCTACTTCAATTTATAATTATATTATCAATTTAAAATAAAAATATTTCAGAGTCTTTAGAAAAAGAAAGAAGACTTGAACTTATAATAAAAGCTTTTGAAGTCAAGAAATTACTTCAATTCATAAAGCTTCTTACTTATTTAATATTTTTTATTCTACTTGAATCTATCAACTAAATAATCAGTAATTAAGAATGAATTTATATAAATATTCAAATAAATTATCTTCTACTGATGAAGATAAGTTAGTTGAATGAGTAATAAATCAGATTAAACAAGAATTCTTCTTATAGTTAACATTAATTGAGAATACAGCTAATTATCTTCTTACTATACAGAATTCAATCATTTTTATTATTTTTTTTCTTTACATTGGCAAGAACTAAGTATCAAATTTAGTGATATATTGTTCAGAGCTTTAAAGCTGCTATTTCAAATGTTATAATTCTAAATAAATCAAGTATAAATATCAATAAATTATATGTAATTGATTTAATATCTTAACAGATATAATTACTAAGTATGAAATTCTATCAGAAAATATATACAACTTTGATGAGACTAAATTTGCTATGAGAGTTTATACCACTACTAAGATTATTACTAGTAGTAAGTGCTATAGCAGAGTAAAAGCTTTGATCAAATTATCAAGATTTATAAATATGAAATAGTTAATATCACTATTGTAAAGAAGTAATATTAAAATATATTTAATATAAATGAGATAGAGAAGTAAACATACAAGAAATCTAACATCAAATTCAACAAAACATAAAAGATTTAACTAGTTATGGAATTCAAAGTCTTCTAGCTTCATCTGCATCATGTGCAGAGTCTGTAGCATCTGTTAAAAGTCAGTTACTTAATTTCATAAGTTCTTACTATCTGCATCTGCTCTATACTGATGAGCTCCACAATGCTACAGCAATTGTAATATTCTTGATCATACAAGATTAACATGTTCTCAACTGTGTGTAATTTAATTTAATTTAATTGAGTGTTGTAGTGTTGAGATAATTTGAATTAAAATCTAATGAGTTGAGCTCTAGGGATTTTGGTGTTGCACTTGCTTGGGTGTTGTGCTCGCTTGGGAAATACATTAAGTTTGTATGAGAAGTGTTTAATTGAATGAGCTGTAGTCAAAGAAGTGAGCTTTATAGAGCTGTAGTGAGTGTAGAAAAGAGAATCATACAATCCAGAATTGCTCATTGAAAAGAAGAGAATACTAATTAATGTAGTTATAATGTTATTTCTTATTTCAGTATTGTAGTTTCATAAATTTTGTTAAGGTCTTCAACTTCAGTGTTCTCACTGGCGAAATATTTTAGTCTAACTTACTGAGCCCAATCTAAGCATCTCAACCGCCTCGGACACAACATACACTGCCAACTGGCATTAACCTGTACGATATGGGGGGATCAGAAAGTGCGGTAATAATCATTTGGTTCCTAGGAGATAGTAAGGCCTGTCGCCATCGGGTGGTAATATAGTAAATAAGCAACTCATGCTGGAGAAAACTCTTGGGACCTGTTTCGTCTGTGTGGTGATGGAACTTGGACGATATGTTGGATGTGGATTTGTCGCGGTTTGTGAGTTGTTTGGATGGTTTATTTGGGAGAAAGTGGGGAAGAAGGGGAAGATATTGTTTGGGGGATGGGTGTTGGGTTGCTGTCTGCTGCCCCCGAGCGGGATTGTGTTTCATTATTGATTGTACTGGATGATGTATCTGTACCATAAAGATGCTTCAATTTACTGGTATGAATTCTCCACGGGACTCGATATACCAGAGGAAACAAAGGAAACAAAGTGGAATAATACATGGCTACTTGGGAGGTACCTGGGTAAAAAAAAATTGAAAAATAAACGAGAAAGATGTCAGAAAGACAAAACTCAAGGGGGGAGAAACCAAGATACAACTCAATAGTCCGAACGGCCCATGCCAGATTCCCCCCTTCAGCAATATATTTTTAGATGCTACTGTGAGGAAGGCTTATTTGTCTATGACCTACGCAACGCTACCTACCAAAGCGAGTGCACAATGTCAACGCCATTAACCCTTACGCTTCCCTCCCTCCCCTCTGTCATACAAACTTGCATCCACATCCCCACTTACCCCATAGAACACACCCTCCACTAGTCCTCCACTAGTCCTCCACAAACCCAACCATAACAGTCCCATTCTTCAACCCAGCATCCTCAACACTAACATCCAACAACCCAATCAAATTCTGCCCCATAGCCACTAGCTCAAACTCAACGCCCTCCTTACCCTCCAAAGGCGACGCTTTAAGCCATTCGTATATCCGCCGCACGGGGTCGGAGAGGTTGAAGCGCCGAATCACGCGGCCGGTTGGGTGACGGAATTGGATTCGTGTCACTGTTGCTGGGTCCGGGTTTGGCTCGGTGTGAGAGCGGTCGGAGGGGATGGAGGCGAAGGTGGAGCTGGGGCGGGATGAGTTGGCGTCGTTTTCGTCTTCGTCTGCTTTTTTGCCTGGGCTGTTTGAGTCCATGTCGATATCGTCCGGGTCCAATGAGGATGTTTGCCCCTTCTCCTTCCCCTTCCCCTTCCCCTTGCCCTTGACACTAACATCGCCTATGCTCCGTGTCAGATCATCGGGATCCTCGCGTCGAGATGGATTTTGGGCTTCCAGGCTATTCTTTAAAGCCATCTCTAGCATCTCGTCTTCAGTCATCGATTCGATCTTGCGCTCCTTCCTCACGTCCAGTTTCCGTCTTGCGACGGGGTTTCGCACGCTGTTGTCTAAACTGTACCGATCGAGGAATTCGTGAAGCTGCATTAGGAAATCTGCCGGTTTTATGACCGGGGGCCCAGACCAGGTCTTGACTTGCTCGCCCGTTCGTGGATCGACGACTGCAATGTGCGGGTATTCTTCTTGAACGTCAACGCCCGGGAAATAATACCGGATGTACTGTGAGCCACGCGGGTCGTCCTTTAAGTATTGTAGAAAGATGAAATGTTCCTTCACTGTCTCCATGACGCCTGGGTTCTTCCAAAGATCTCTGTTCAACACTTGACAGTCAAAGACAGCTGGATCCTGGATGTTGACCAGGAGCCATCTCATTTTCTCCCGGCCTTCATCGCGAGCTAGATCCCAAGGGAGTTTCGATATGATCTCGAAGGGGGGGCGGTACATTTCTGCAAGCATTCCCGATTTACTTGACGTATTCGAGGCTCCCCCTGTAGCGTGCGACAAGGCAGCACGATGGGAGGCTGGGTCGTCCTGGTTCCAGATCGAGAATGAAACAGGCCGTTGGTTGAAAATACCCGGCCGACCTACGTGGATGGAAAGATTGATATCAGCGCCATGAACATAACAACAAACTCCAGGATTGTTAAGAGATAAACAGACAAGACATGGCGGTCTACTTGCCTGCTCTGGCATGCTGTCTAGCCCGCATCTGGCGCAGGACTGCTTCTTCTAAGCTGGCATCATCAAACCCCGAATCCGCGCTGGGGCCAACGAGAGTTTCTGTAGTCCGAGCCATGGGAGCCCTTACGCCGTCAGCATCCACTGCGTTCAAACCCTCCGCACCAGCGTAAAATTCCTCTTGTAAACGGCGGGCCAGAGCTTCATCATCGTCAAAGGTTGTGTTTGAAGGTGGAGGTCGACTGGTGGAGGCTGATTGCTGCTGTGAGGTTCGTACGGGGATATTGACGGCTTCCACCTCTTCTACCTCATTCATATTATTATCATTATTACGGTTGTTGTAGTTACCATCATCATCATCGCCGTCAGAGTCGAGATGAACTACACCGTGTACATCTTGGTAGCCGGAGGGGTGAGAGGGTCGGGTAGATGATAGTACAGGTGCGGGTGCGGGGTATGGTGGAGCTGGTTGAACAGAGGGTTCCTGGTGTATATCAGCGCTTCCATTTTCGAAGTAGAGCTGCATAGCGATTTCGAGGTTTCCATCGGTCAGCTGCAGATAGTGGGCGGCCACCTCGGGGGTTGACCCCGTGATTTCTGTGAAGCCTGCCACTGCAGCGTCTGCCATGGCGGAGGGATTTTCTTTTTCTTTCTTTCCTTCTTTCTATTTGCACTAAACCGAATATAGACGGAGTGGATTGTCCGGATATTAAGGGGATCGTGGAAAATCGATGTCCTCTAGTGGGATAAGAGAGGATAAGAGAGATATAGGGAGGGAGAGAATGTAATAGGTTTTATTCTGGGGAGTTGGATGATTGAGGAGGAGGAACAATGAACAAAGCCAAGGGCTCGGGAGTGGGGCGGAATCTTTATCTCGTGAGGGGCATGAAACACAATGGCGGCTAAGCAAGCTATGAAGGAAGCACAGGGAAGGGCGAATTAAGAGCAGACAGGAGCGGGCATGGCTGTCTTTGTAGGAATTCTAGAGTCTATTCCGGAATTGTGATCTATGATGGCGAACAGAGGGTGAGTGAGTTGTGTTGTTGGATGAGGTTATGAGGTGGTGTATGCCTCTGCCCAACGTCAAAGGGGCTATCTTCCCGGCCGTGGCTGGCTGTTTTGGTTGAAAGACCCGCAGCTGGCGGAGGCATATATCTTCCGGTTCCGGTGAGAATCCGGTTTAGCCCAGTGTGGCGAGTGGTTATGGGAGTAATCAGAGACCAGCAACGCAGCTTTTGTGAGCATAGCTGACTCATCAGATTTTTTCCAATGAGCAGCACAAGTGGTGCAAATAGTCTCCCGTATCTAACTAGTTAATAGGCTGATTAGAACAGACGGTCAGCGCGAACTCCCCTCAGGTTACCAACTCAATGACTTGAGTTAACTATACTTTGTTAGCAGTCTGCGGAAAAGAGAGGGCTGGGAATCAAATATCCCCTCAGCTGTGGAAATGAAAGTGGAGTACGCATCTTATATCATCCAGTCTATATCTTCGTAGAGTTGTTTTCCAAGTTAAAAACATACTCAGTGTGGGGGTACTCTGTAGTAGAGCGCGACATAATGTCGCGTCACCCTCCCCAAGTCGCGTGTCTCCATTGGGCCACGCGACTTTGCCTTAACGCGACTCACAAAAGGCGATGCTTATATGTACCCCCTTTGTACCTCGCTAGTTTCTTTCTGCCAATAGGTACCTTTTCTCTACTCCATCAAAACCCCATTTTATCAATCTATCCCAAGCCTGCCCAAGTCGTCCCTCGCTGCTTTTCACTCTTCAACACCCAACTAACCCAAGCCCTGCGCAAGTCAAACCCTTCACAAAATTAAAGCAGCTACTCATCTCGGGGTCATGGCTTCCTCAGTCCTGGGCAAGAGACGGAGGGCAACTCCCGACTCAAGTGCTACTGGTAGGTGCTTGTTCATGCAATTTCTTCGAATTCCGTGGGCAATTGAGGGTTCAAAACTCACCTTGTATTTATTTTAATCAATTAGGTGCTGCAAGTGCTATCTCGCTGCGCTCCAGCAAACGACGGACAAAATCTCCTCCTCTACCTTGGATTCATGAGGAGGAGGATGAGCCCTCTATACTGCAAAACACCATCTGTAGATCTTCGTCCAGCCGTAACAATGGCCGCTCGAAACGTACCGTTCCTGACAAGACAGTCAAGGCTATCGCTACATCACCAGTAAAAGTGATAAAATCTACTGAGACTGTAACGGGTAAAGTCCCTGGTCACCCATATATTCTTCCTACGGTCGCAGATTTTTCTTCTAACCCAAGTTTTTACTAGATGAAAATACGCGCCCAAAGGAATTCACCACCCTCCAAAAGGCATACCGCTCTAGAGATGCCCTATCTAAAGCCAAACCGACCATTCCCACTACTCCCAAACATCGTGTGAAAGTTACGGGAAAACCCTTGACTCCTCGAGCTCCCCGTACTATCTGCCATGTCACAGCTGCACAGAGTGTCTACACCCCCGCCAGACAGCTATTCGCCAGAAGTTCAACTCCAGGTAGACTGGTGGGTCGTGACAGCGAACGGGAGGAACTGACCGCCTTCATCGACAATGCTGTACAGTCCCGGAGTGGCGGATGTATCTATGTCAGCGGACCCCCAGGGACGGGCAAGAGCGCCATGGTCAACGAAGTGTGGCGCGACATACACCTTGAGAAATCTGTCAGGGTGGCCCACATCAATTGTGCCAGCATGACGAGTTCCAGGGATATCTATACGAAACTCGTTGATGAACTGTGCGATGATGCGCAGCTGTTTAAGAAGAGTCGGACCGAGTTGTTGGGTGGCATGTTCTTGCAGAAGAAACGAAGTGCTTCTACTGCATTCTATGTGGTTGCCCTCGATGAAATAGACCATCTTCTATCATCAGATGTTGAAACTCTCTACACCCTCTTCGAATGGTCCCTGCAACCCGGCTCCCAACTCGTGCTCATCGGCATCGCCAACGCCCTCGACCTAACCGATCGCTTCTTACCACGTCTCAAGGCAAAGAATCTCAAACCACATCTCCTGCCCTTCTTGCCCTATACCGCCCCGCAGATCTCTGGCATCATAACCACCCGTCTCCGCTCATTGTTGCCAACAACAGCCCCCAACTGCGGTCCAGCTGACTTCATCCCCTTCCTACACCCGGCCGCCATCCAACTCTGCGCGAGAAAAGTAGCCTCCCAAACTGGCGATCTACGCAAGGCTTTTGACATTGTCCGCCACACCATCGATCTCATCGAACAGGAATTCATCCGGAATATATCTTGTGGCGCGCCTACGAACAGTATCGCCAGCTCTAAAGCACCACTGACCGAGAATGTTAACCTTGCCTCCCTTGTTTCCCCGCCAGATACACCGTCTTCGTCGTCATGCTCGTCAACACAACCCTGGACAGGACCCGTCTACACAGCAGCTACAGCTCCAAGAGCTACAGTCGCCCACGTCGCACGCGTCACCTCCAGCGCCTTTGGCAATGGCGCCACGCAGCGCCTTCAGGGATTAAATTTACAGCAAAAGGCCGCCCTCTGCGCCATGATTGCCCTGGGTCGGAAGCAGCAGGATTCAGACGGAAATGGTGTTCTGAGCACCCCCTCTAAAACTCCCCGTTCAACAGCCTCCGCCGCCCCCACCGTCAACCAGCTCTTCGCAACTTACTCCACCCTGTGTCGGCGGGATAAGATCCTCCAGCCTCTTTCCGCGACGGAGTTCCGCGATGTCATTGGCAGTCTTGAGACGTTGGGACTTGTAGGTGAGGCGCAGGGGCGGGGTTATGGGGGTGCGTCTTCGTTCTCGTCTTCGTTCTCGTCTTCGTCCTCAGCTATGACGCCCAGTCGCGCTGCGAGGAAGAAGTGGGGCGAAGAGAGGGGGTTTGTGTGCTTTGTTGACGAGCGAGAGGTTGAGGGCCATATTTACGGGGCTGGGGAGGGGATTCTTAGGAGGTTGCTGGGGACTGAGGTGTAATTGTGCTTTGTTCTTTGGTGGGTGTGATGTGCTTTGTTTGCGCTACTCTCCTCTGCTACGATTGGCATTGTATGTTTTGTAGGTGAAGTGCGCCTGTGGTTATTATCATTTTGTATCGCGTGGTTATAGATGTATTGGTGTATGGTTATGTTTTGTTGCATGTTCTTATGCACGCATATTATCAACTTATTCTTTCTGGTTTATCATAGCGAGGGTATCGTTCGAGTTATTTACATACACAGTTATGGGTACGAGCGCGGGGTGTACGACGAGTATAGACATGGATTATGTTAGGATGCATATATTACATCCTTAATATTGTCGAAAGCCGCCCTATTCATTTCTCTGGATGGCTATTCATTATTCCTGTCATGTCGCATTATCACAATTAATTAGCCTTGAACAATAACATTCCATCCTCAATAGACAATCTGCTACTATGAGCTTTGCGTGTTCATGTCCGGTATACCGTTGTGCGTCTTTGTACGACGTGATATCCTCATACAGCCCCGACTGCATCGAGACGCCGTATCAGAACGTCTCCATCGAGTGCACCAGGGTTGAGAACGGCGAAGTCGAAGCGACGAAGCAGCTGCATATGCTCAGTTATCAGTAGATACCCACTTCATCATTAAACCAACAAAAAAAAAAATTTAATAATAATAATAATAAATGCAGAGGAATAAAATGACACACCTCAACAAACACCTTGTTAATCTCCAACAGCGATATTGGCTTCCCTAGGCATCCCCATTTCCCCTGTCCAAAGAGGAGCTCCACCGCCCTCTCCATCTCAATCAATCTCTCCCTATCCCCCTCACATTCCCTCTCCAGCTACCTCCCAGGCCAAAATACCTCCGCAACCCCCCCGAATACCACCTTATCCCTCAACACCGCCCAAGCACCCCACCCCACATTCATCCCCGCAGGAATACTCACACCACAAACATCAGCCTCCCACGGACACATGTGCAGCATGATCCCAGTTATCAGTGGCCAGAACCAGAAGCATTCTTTGATGCATGCTTGTAAGTATGGGAGGGCATGGGCTTCAGCATCTGTGACTGGGTTGGAGATGTGGTTTTCTGAGATGGCTGTGTCAATTTCAGTGAGGAGGGTTGTGTAGACTTTTGAGGAGGTGGTGAGGAGGAGGATGCCGGTGCGGAGGGTTGTGGCGGTTGTGTCGGAGCCTGCGATGCTGGTGGTGTGGGTTTAGGTATGCATGTTGGATCCATATCTATAATCTATGTATGTGTATGTGTATGGGTGATTCTTACATCTGTACCAGGGACTCTGCTTCTGCCTCCTTTTGACTGAGGCCATTAGCTACGAACGAGCCTAGCATGTCTGGCTTGGTGATTTTATGCGGGCCATAGCGCTCTGCCACCACTGCTTTGGTAATGCTGCAAAAACGATGTTTTGTTTGGTAGCCGCCGAACCCTTTTTTTTCACCTATTCAAGAGCAGCATGCGATATGGGATGTTTGGGGAAAGAGATGCAGACCCCACACGTCCGTATCTGAGGGCATAAATGCCTTAAACAGACGTGACTGTATCACGTTCACCAGCCACGGCAGCAGTGTTATCATCTGCATTACTGGCAGGGACTCCTCTGTCGTCTTGATGTAGTTGAACAGATCTCCATCTTTATCCAGGAACCCAAATGTGTGCCCAAATGCGAGGGTTGAGATCACATCCAGTGTCAGGTACTGCACTTTTCGCGCAATGTCCACAGGCCGTAGGTTCGTGTCTGTCGAGAGGTACTTGCTTTCAATGAGCCAGATGAACTTTGCGATCTGTGCGTCTATGGACTCATGCAGGGATTCTATTCCCTTGCCCGAGTACTAAGGTTGAATTGCCAGAGTAGGCAGGCTAAGCATCCGAGTCTTATTTTGGGAGAGAGGTGGAGCCCAGGGGTTCTTACGCCTGGTGCAAGCTTGGACCTCAGAGTGGCATGCAAGGCATTATCCCGCATGGACAGTGTGTAGTCTCTGGGCGGATCGAGCTGGAAACCCTTGTACCATGGTGAGCGATCCCACTCTGACCGGACCCCCCACATCCGCCGCACCTCGTTAGGATCACCGCAGATAACGTAGTTAGGGCCTATCCGGTTCTCCCAGAGGCCACATCAGTCAAGAGAACACGCTACATGCATGACAGTTACACATTTGAACCCGGCTAGGGAGCAGCTTCCCCCAACAAATGAATCACCACTCCTTAATGATCCGTTAGACTGACGCGGAGACGTCTGTCCCAAATATGGGCCGTAGCATTATCTCCTACGTACCATGCTCCTGGTGTAGTTTGCCCAAATCTTCGTACAGGGATCCAGACCATGAGCGTCGCAGCATCCAAATATCAGTCCATGCGCACCATCGAGGTCCTGTGATATGCCGCAGCCGATGCCACTTGTCCACTCGCTGGACAATCAGGTACCCTATAACGAGCGCTGAGACGAGAAGCAGCAGCATGGGCGTGGCTGCAAGGGAGACAGGGATTTTGCCAGGATTTCCGAATTTCCGACGTTGCCACTCGACTCACGAGTGATCAATTTAAAGATGACGGCTTCAAGAGATCAAAATGATCTATCTTATAGCATTTCAAAACCACTTTGAAAGTTCTTCTTTAGTGGCGGCAATCGCGAGTGCTGCTGCTTTACGTCCCCATGTCCGTTTGCAGAGGACTATCTAAACACCGATACCTCAGAGAAATTAAGATTGAAGTCCAATCAGGTTGCGTCCTCGTTGCAACGAACTTGCTTTTGGACAGACGGCGCCGGGGAATATGGAGACCATCCCGCTAGTTCAATAGCTACTCCAACCATCGCAAAAGCAGCACCAAATCCCCATCCCCTCTTTGTTATATAGATGTTTGTTATCTCACCCTCTTGCTCGGCATATCGATCTAAATATCCTCTCAACAACATAGAAGTCCTGTCGTTGCTGTTTGAAAGTTTGAAACGACAGCATGGCGGATGATGAAAGACCATCAGGCCAACTAGCATCTTTGATGGTACGTTAAAGGACTAGTCTTTCGTTGGTTGCCCATCTTGATCGACTCGTTAACCAAATTTATCTAAATATTTACCTTTTAACACTTGCATCTTTACTGTGTCGATCATCTAACGGACACCATTATCTCAGGTACCTGATTCTGATGAAGACTCCGCAATCTCTGTGGTGAGCTATTCGATGGCTTATATCCCATGGCTGAAATTACAGATATCAGACAAATGATTAACATGCTCCCAGAATGATACCCAATTGTCCGTTATCTCATTGACCGAAAGCGATCGGGACTTCGTAGTTGAAAATGGACGAACATATCATTCCCTCAGCGAGGGGAGTGAGTTGCCCCATTAATCCCTTACATTGGCTGATACCATAATCGGATGAAACTGAAATGGGAATTTCTTATTAGAGTATATCTTGCCCAATGACGAGGTAAGCTCTTGGATTCTCTGCACAAATTCTACATATGGGAGTGCCAGCAAAGCACTAAACCAGTCCGTCTTGCATCAGGAAGAGAGCGACCGACTACGTATGGTCCCGTCAGATGAATTCTTATTTCCTGAACCTGAGCTGATATGGTGGAACCTGCTTCTAGATATGCAGCATCACCACTTCTTCATCACCTTTGGTGGCAAGATACACTTTGCTCCAGGAGCGGACCGTGCCCACCGTGTCTTGGACGTGGGAACTGGTACTGGTATATGGGCAATCGGCTATGGCAAGTTGCATTGTCATTGACTTGATATCTGCTTCTCGAGTCTGCAATCTGCATGTTAACATTGGAACCCCCTTGCAGCCGATGCTCACCCAGCTGCAGAGGTTCAGTTAATTCCGTTTGCAGCATCCATTTTCCCTTCAGGCAACGTGCAATCCTTCGCTGATGTCACAATTACAAGGTGATCGGTGTCGACCTGAGTCCTATCCAACCACTCTAGTATGTAGATGAACACATTCCCTGCGACAGCATGAATGCCGAACTAACCTTCACTAACGTAGCGTTCCTACGAATTGCAGGTTTGAGCTAGACGACCTCGAAAAGGAGTGGACATGGTCGCAACCTTTCGATTACATCTTCAGTCGAATGATGGTTGGCAGCTTCGCAAATTTCTCTCATCTTGCCGAAGAGTCATACCAGTATGTCTATCTTGTTCTTTCACGCCTTGTTTGCTTTACTTTTCATTGCCCGCCCAGCCAACCAACCCTAGAAGCTGCGGAGCTCATAGACTAACACAATCCGTACCATGTCCCGGGAACGGAAAAAGAAAAAATCAAAAGATATCTTAACCCGGGTGGTTGTATTGAACTAATCGACTGTATCTTTCCCATGGCCTCCGATGACGGCACCCTCTGTGAAGGCCAAGCATTGAAAGAATCCAGCGACCCCATATTACAAGCCAGCATAAACCCCGGGCGACCCCTGAATGCCGCACCGAGCCATCGCGAAACGCCCATCAAAGCGGGCTACATCGGTGTCACTGTCCTCAATTACAAGTGGCCAACGAACCGCTGGCCCAAAGACCCCAAGAAGAAGACTGTGGGCTTGTGGACGCTAGCGAATATTGGGAGTAGCATTGAAGGACTTTGTATGGCATTGATGACCCGTGGTTTAGACTGGAGTAAGGAACGTGTTCTGGCATTTCTTGTGGATGTGAGGAAGGATTTGCACAATACGAAGATTCATGCATATTGGCCTATGTGAGTAAACATTTGGTGAATGGTTCACTCTATCATTTCGTTCGTCAAGATGGGGACTAAAATACCTCGTCTTGCGGCGCTCAGAGTGGTCGTGTACGGACAGAAACCGAAATCGACTTCAACAACCGCTACGGCGGATTCTTGAATTGCTTCGCGTCCGTTTGTCATCAATTATTTCTTCAATAACGGACAAGTGGAATCAAGTCGTCCAGGCCATGTTGTAGAGAGTAAATGAAGGGGAAGCTCCGTATGCATCCGCCAACCAAAGGCGACTTCGGGGCACCCTGAGAGGAAAGACAGCATTATTGGAAGGGGAAATGGAAATGACAATCCTGCTGGATAACGAACCCCTTTCCCTTTCATGCATTCTATGAAACAATTGTGAAAGGCCGGACTAGCAGGAAATTGAGTTGCATGGTTATGGAAAGTTTAATTAGGAAATCATTTATTTATTTGCATGAGGAGATAGGATTTAACTGCTACGCTTTTATGTTCATATTGCTGATTGCCACTGTGAATTGTCCTTGTAAATACCGTTGACCGATTGGTCTGGATTTCTCATCAATACCACTGAACCAGTTCAAAAACCGGAAGCTATCGGGACCTTAAATGAGGCCCATTTAGTGGCGACTGTGCTGCAGGACAGTTTGACGTGGTACTCCTTAATCAAAATCGGATAGAATTGATTTATACATACAAGTACGGAAAAGGAAAATCACCAAAGTTTGAACAGAACTCTGGAATGGGGTGGGTATAGAAAGGGAAGCAGCACCAAGACTACCACTGGAATAACATTAAGGTTGACAGTGGGATTGTCGAAAATGGCATGTCGAGAGAAGATATTACAATGCAACAGGACCTAAACCAAAAAGAAAGTAGTATAAAAGAAAAGAAACTCGTGACCCTAGGGGATAAACGAATAGAAGTACCGTGATAGCGCGTACATAATTGGATTACATCCCTCAGAATAAAAAGTCATCGGATAGTAAAATATGAGAAGAACGTGAAAGGAAATAGTTCACTGAGCAGATTTAATAACCAAACGCCCGCATCGCCTGCCGCCCTCCCACTCGCTCGAAAATGTTCATGTACGACAAATCTCACCACGACCCCAAAATCAAATATGGGGGGGGGGGGGGGGGGGGGAAGAGAAAAAAAAAATAAAAAAGGGTTGCCCCTGTCGTATCGTTCGTAACTGCACATCGACACCCACATAAATGCTTCAAGTCAGTCATCCATCGGCGCATCTTGAAGCGTCACTCCAGTATGTTTCGGGAACTCGGATTGTACATTCTTCTCGATCTCCGCAACGCTATCCCGCTTCAGCCCTGCAATGCGGCTATACCGTCCACTGGATCGAGAGAGAGAATTGCTCTTTTCCATACCGCCGGTGTTATTGCTAACGCTATTAGTGGCGGTGGGCACGGGTTCGGATAACGTGGTGGAGGAGCTGACGCTGTCGGTTGCTGTGTGATTGCCGCTGCCATTGGTGACGATTGAGTCCAGGATTGTAGCAGAAGTGGAGGGTAAGACGGGTTTGTTGGACTTATCTGCCGGGGGCGAAGAAATGGCTGAGTCTGGTACCTCGAGGCTATGGCGGGTTGTTCGACGCTCCGTCGCAGAGGATGACGGACTGCTGACATTGATGGGGAAGCGCATTGATTCTGAGCCACCGGTTGACCTATCACGACGGTGCCGGTTTGAGGGTGCCGGGCTGGTAGCGCGGGAACGATCGACTATAGCGCGCTGCCGTGCTTCCATGTTCACACGTCGGTTGCTTTCGTCCGTGCTGATAGCTCTGGGTCTGGGACCTCCAGGGCCCAAGTTTCCAAGGGTGCTTGATTGGCGTTTGAGCTCGCCGAAGATTTCGTCCTTGTGGTCGAATAGATCGCGGAGAAGGCGGTAGCTGTGGCGCTCATCCATGGTAAGATTATTCTCGAGCCGTGGGCGGAGAATGCATGGCGCTAGATTCTGAGCCAGGGCTGTAACGTAGGCTTCGTCTGCTGATGTGAGGTCGATAAGCCGGGTAAAGTGGGTAATGATAGCGTCGAGAGTAGCGATGTTGTTCAAACGGAGCTGTCCAAGTGTGCTCTGAAGAACTTTCATGCGGCCTTCCGCTGGAGCCTCACTGGCCGTAGTGTACACCGTCCGCACAATTTCGTAGACTTGGGAAGAAACAAGGGAATCTATTTGTTCATCAGTGTTTAGAATCTGGGAAGAATGCATAGAAAACAGGAGAACACCGGACCTGGAAGTTCAAGAAGATATAATTTCAAAACACTCGCAACAACTGGCATTTCGTATTTTTCTAAAACTTCATGAGTAAATGGTTTCCCATTATTCAGAGCATTGCGTAAATGATGCGTAACAGCGAGCGGAACTTCGTGCAGCCAGATGGCACGTCTTGCTTCATCACCTTCGAGGTCCGGATAGTCTATCCTCAATGTTAGTTATGAAGCTAGTAACACAGAGACGGTAGGGGAATAGCCTCACGATCATCCAGGTATGTCAAAATAGACGTGACAATGATAGGGACGCGTTTTCTATCAGCTCTAGCCCTGGCTTCGAGATCGACGCCAAATGTTTGTTCTGCATTGGGATTAGTAATATTCTTTCCCTCTTCAAAAATATCATCAAAGAAAAGCAAGAGAAGGGAGGGGGGGGAATGAGCCCATACCATCAACGGTGCCATAGTAATTTTCGTATGGCTGAACGCGGGGGACGAAGGCACCAGTGCGATAATTCTCCAGCAAATATCTTAGATCTCCGTGAGGCTGAATAGTCTCCTGGAATAGCATCATCTTATCGACAGTGTTGCGCAGGGACGGAATAACATTGCTTATCGCGCCAGAGAAATCCAACACAACAGCCTTGATGGCCTTCAAGCGGTCCAACTCACAACGCTCCATGAAACGCAGATAATCGACCATTTCTTCCTCAAGTTGACATCGTAGGCGATCTAATTTTTTCACCGCAGCTTTGTATCGCTCGTCAGCTTCGCGGGCTTCACGTCGGAGCTTTTCTGCAGGAGTTTCGTTGGGATGTGGGTTGTTAAGCGGGTTCCATTGAGAGAACAAATCAGCAACTGCAGCAGCGGTCGGGGAGTCCGCGGCCTCATCACCACCTACCCCAAGCGTAGATACTCGTAACAGCGACTTCTTTTTCTCTGGAATACCGGAAACTTGGAAAGCTTTGGAGCGCCACTGGTAATTCATCCTCGAGCTGTTGGCAAAAGTATTGCCTACGTTCCCTACAAGCCGCAAGAAGCCATTGTCCACCAAATCCTGCCCAATTCTTTCGGCGTAGCTGATACTTGAAGCACCCATGTGCTTCTGAATGAACTCAACAATGTCTGCGCCGGTGGATGTATTTTGATAAGTTCCTAAAATGGCAATCTTGACCTCCCCGAGTTTGATGGTTCCCAACATCTGGATCAATAGTTGCTTCAGCTGCTCTGGAGGGTAAATCTTATCGCCTAGCTCCACTGGTTCAAGTTCCTCAGCCACATTCTCGAGCACAATAGTTGGCGGGGGTGGTTGTGTATTGGGGCTCCCAGCGGCCTCCTTCTCCGGGCTCTGAAAAGCCAGTTTGTTCTCCTCCTCCAAATCTTCAACCAGGCGACATTTGTTAAAGTATTGGGTCCTCAGTTTCCTGACAGTCTCTGTCTGTTTATGATGCTCCTTGATCCTGATCTGGAGCTCTTCTTGGCTTTTGAGAATTCGAAGTTCATGCTGGTCGGCCCAGCGACCAAATGGGTTAATAACAAGTTCGCGAATACTGGATGCTATCTTCTGGTGGTTTTTTGTGGCTTCTATCATTTCGCTGCGGATTCCTTCGTATGCCTAAATTCATGCGAACATGATGGAGTATTGGGAATGAGAATCTCACAAACCGGTTTATATATTTATTAAAAAAAAAAAAAAAGATTTGGGATCTGACCTTTCGGACGCTCGCACCATCGTCTCTTGCAAAGCCATTGCCCATGCGGTCAATTGCGGGAGCTATTTCACCCAGCTTTGCGCTATACTGTTCCTCCGCAACAGCCCGCATACTTGCAATTGTGAGTATCTGCTGGTTTTCCACAATCCCCTGCTGCAACTTGGAGACCAGGACACCCAACCCGCTTACATAGTCGGGTGTCCAGAACGAGTCTGCGAACCCCGGCATGATGAATAAGGGTCGTATGGAGTCAGGTAAGATTGGAGATGAAACAGTGTTCAATGCGAAATCCAGACAGCAGAAGAGAAATTAGACATAAAAAGGGGTAGATTGGATGGATTGGAATTAATGAAGCTCTAAGTCAGAGCAGATGCAGAAAATGGCCAGTATTAAGATGGACCTGGGAAACGCCGTGCCGTAAAGGAAGAAGCGAAGGAGAACACCTGGCCTAACCTTCGCAGAAGTAAGAGATTAGTGAAGAATTGAAACAAAACGAAGGTTCAAGGGGCGGAGAAGAAGAGACTAAGAGGACCAAAATGTCGATGATAACCTGTGAAGTAGAAAAAAGTGAGATAGTGAAAAAAGACCTAGTTGAGATAAACTGAAACTGACACTTCACCAAAGAAGTTCGAGTGCAGGGGGTGCGGGCTGACTCAGCGCCCAAGGTGCGGCTGTAGGTGGCTGCCATTATATACCGTACGATACCTTTCAATACGGTATGTTCTGGTGGCATCTGCGGCCTCACCCACATGAGGGGTACTACTGTAGCATCCTTAAAACTTCCCAAACTTGGTAACACCGCACCAAAAAGAAGGTATCTCAGGGTGTTAAGAGAGTACGGAAGCCAATGACTCTATGAAAAATATACCATTTTTACTAATGCAGCCACTTCCTATAACTAACGTTAACTAATGTAATTCCCAAATGAGCAGATCACCCAAGTAAGCGGATCACAAAATATCCCAAACTGACTAGATTTTGAATCAAATTATTTTCAACACCACAACACTTAATTAAATTAAATTAAATTACACTAGGTTGAGGACATCTTATTCTTGTATGCCTAAGAGTGTCACAATTGCTGCAGTGTTGTGAAGCTCATCAACATGATGTGAGACTTAAATAATAGAGACTTACAAAGTTGAATAACTGTTTATTCATTGAATGCAGCAGATGAAATACTAAGATTCTGAGCTTCATTTCTAGTTAGATCTTCTGTATGTTGAACTTGATGTTTAAATTTATTTTGCTTTTACTTCTCTATCTTAATTGCATTAATATATAAGTATAAAGCTCATTTTAATACATTGACTGATTTAATTACAGTTATTCATTTCTGATCTTCAAACTGTAGAAGCTTTATCTGACTATAGTATTTACTATTAATAATAATTTTAGTAGAGTGCAAAGTTTCATTACAAGTTAATCTTATTAAAGTTATATATATTCTTTAGTAAAATTTTTTACTTAGAAATTATAATTTTTTAAATTTTAAATTAAATCTAAAAATTTTAATATTTTTATATTTAACTTAGATATAATTATAATATTTAAAGTATTAAATTTGAAGCTTTAAATAGTATTATTAGATTTAATATTCAGTTTTTATTAATATAAAGTTACTTAGATTTAATTTACTTTAATTTTTAATTATTTACTCATATTCAGTTGCTCATTTATTCTTATATTTTAATTTTTAATTTTAGTATTCTCATCATAATTATCTAGTTAAATAGATAAATTAAAGCTTTTATTTTTATATTATTATAATTTTAATTTAAATCATAATATAATATTAAATATTATTTTTCTTATAAGCTTTGAGAATTAAGTAAATAAATTTTATATACATATTTATATCTATATTTATATCTTTATCTATATTTAATTAAGGTTTTTAGTAGTTATAATTATATTAAATACTTAAAAAAAGTTTAGTTAATTTTTAATTTTTATTATTATTTTTATTTTTATCATAAATACTTTTTTTATTTCTTTTTATTAGAAATTTAAAAATATTATTTAAAAGCTCTTTAATTAAAATTAATAATTTTAGACTAAATATCAATCTTTATAAACTATTATAGTATAATAACTAATAATATAAAATAAAATTAATTTATTTTGATCTTAATAATATTTAACTGCTCTTATTAATTTATTTTACTCTGAAAATTGATTTATTTTAATTTTCAATCATCTTATATATATTTCACTACTTATTTATTTATATATTCTAATTCTCAGTTTAGTATTCTCATCATAACTGTATAGATATATAGATAAATTGAGCTTTTGTCTTATTATCATTATATATCTAGTTGAGTTATAATATAATACTAAACTTCTCTTTCTCATAAGCTTTAGAAATTAATTAAGCAGACTTTATATTTATATTTATATTTATTTTTAATTAAGCTTTTTAATAATTATAACTATGACAAGTACTTAAAATCTTAATTAAATTTTATTATTTTTTATTAAATTTTATTATTTTTATCTTAATTATAAAAGCTTTTTTACAGCTTTTTATCAAAAATTTAAAAGTACTATTCAGAAACTTTGTAATTAAAATTAATAGTTATAAACTGAGTATTAATCTTTATAGACTAAATATCAGTTTTTGCAGATAGCTTTAAATAACTCTCAATTTTAATATTAGTTTTATTTAAAATTATCACTATTGAATATTATAGCTCAATTAAAGATATGATGATAAAAACATAAAAACTTCAATTTATCTATCAAACTAAATAGCTGTAATGAGAATATAAACTGAGAATTAAAATATAAAAATAATATAAAGAGCTAAATATATATAAGTAATTAAAAATTAAAGTAGATTAATCTAAATAATTAAATATAATTGAGAATTAGAATAAATCAATCTTTAGAGTGAAGTAAATTAATAAGAGCAACTAAATATGATTAATATTATAACTCAATCTAAAGATATAATGATAATAATATAAAAGCTAAATTTATCTATCTACTAGATAACTGTAATGAGAATATAAAACTAAGAATTTTGAATATAAAAATAAGATAAATAGTTTAATATATATAGATAATTGAAAATCAAAACAGATTAATTTTATCTTATATTATCAATAATAGTACTATAATATTACCCCTCAGTTTAAAAAAAGTACTTACTCTCAAGCAGTTATACTAGTTACAAAATAAGAGTAAAATAAAATTCATCAAGTTTATTAGTAGATTGATCATTTTAACTATTATTTATCAGATACTTCTATATATTTTTTTATATTTTATTAATATCTAAGTTATTATTATTAAATCTTTGATTAGAAACTAGAATTCATTTAACAGTTTGATAATAATAGAGCTTAAAAGAATATAAATAGAATTAATAATTTTCAGCTCATGATCATTGGATTTAAGAGTATCAAGTTGAATATAATTTAAATTTTTATAATTATAATAAGTAGAGTGATTAAAAGTAAGTAAAGCAATTGAAGTAAATAGAACAATTAAAATAGAGTGATTAAAGTATGCTGCTGAGAAGTGTATAGTAAAAATAAATAAAATAAAAAGCTAGAAGCTAACTGCTAAAACAATATATAAAAATTTTTTGTAAATTTAAAGAAGATTTAATTACTAAACTAGATAGTTATAGGCTGATATATAGTCTTAGCTTTGATGTCCTAGAGAATATATTTAACTTAGTAATATAGACTATTAGAGATTTATTCAAGATTTAGCAGTAGAGACTTCAGATGAAATTAAGATCAAAAGTTATTCAGAACTCTATAAAACTGTTGATTATAAAACTTTTGAATAGTGCTTTTAAATTTCTGATAAAAAGCAGCAAGAGAAGCTTTTATGATAATGAGAAAAACAGTAAAAAAGAAATAAATAAATATAAATTTGAGTATTCAACATAGTTGTAGCTACTAAGGAGCTCATATAAATATAGATATATAGATCTACTACTCAATCTTCAGAGTTTTTTGAGAAAGAAAACTTTAATATTATATTATAGCTCAATTTAAAGACATAATGATGATAAAATAAAAGATTAATTTATCCATCTAACTAGATAACTGTAACAAAAATACTAAACTGAGAATTAGAATGTAGAAATAAGATAAGTAATTAAATATATATAGATAGTTGAGAATTAAAGCAAATTAATTTAAATAATTGAATATGATTGAGATTAAAGTAGATTAATCTTATCTCATATTATCAGTAACTACACTATAACAAAGTAAATTAATAAGAGTAATTAAATATAATTTAGGTTAGAATGAATTAATCTTATTTTATATTACTAATAACTATGTCATAATACTGGATTTTAAAAAGTTTACTAATCAGACTTTAAAATTTATCATTTAACTTCTCTTAATTAAAGTTAAATTATATGTTGATTAAACTACTATTAAAGATCTGATCATTTAGCTCTACTATATCTACTTGAATCTAAATTCAAATATATAAGCAATGATTCTTTCATAGCTAGCTCAAGATGAAGAAGTAAGTAATTAAAACTATAGTTTAATTTTTAATTAGCTTTCTCATATATATAATAACTCAAATAAGAAAATTGAAATAAAAAATAAACTATATATTATTATTATTATTATTATTATTTAACTAAGATATATTTTTAGTTAATATCTATAATATATATCTAGTTAAATTAGAATTTAACTATTTTACTAATCTAATCAATAAATAGTAATTAACTTATACAGTTATAAAATTTTATTTTAAAATAATAATATATAATTTAATAATATAATTTATTTTAATTTTCAACTATATATATAAATATATTAAACTATTTATTTATTTTTATATTATAATTCTTAATTTAGTATATTTATTATAACTATTTAATTAAATAAATAAATTAAAGCTTTATCTTTTTATTATTATAACTTTATTTAAATTATAATAATTATTAAATTTTATATATCCATTTAAAAGATTGATTAAAGTAAAAAAAATATTTTTATTAATTATTTTAAATAGTTAAAAATTATTAATTTAATTTAAAATCTTTATTAGAATAATAAAATAAATAAACTAAGTATAAATAAAATATAATAAGTATTACAACTATGATAACTTCAATCTAAATATAAATAAATAGATATTTGATTACCAGCTCTATAAATTATATTAATAAAATATTAAGATAATTTTCTAAAAAATAAGTTCAAATAAAACTTAATTTATATTGATTTTAGTATCTTATCTTTTTTTTTACTATCTTAATCTTAGCATCTTACTTCTTTCTCTAGCATAGTTACTATGCTATTACTATATAGTTTCTATGAGATAATTGTGAGATAATTACTATATTAATATTTAAATAAAATCTATTCTATCTAATGAATAGAGTCTACCTAGTCTGTAAATTATTATCATTATTATTTAAAATATATTTAGTCAAAAACTATAATATCTATTTAATTAAACTAAAATTTAATTATTTTACTAGTCTAACTAATAAATAGCAATTAATTTATATATTTATAAAGTTTTATTTCAGAATAATATAGTATTTAATAATTTTTTAACAAAAGATATATATATAATTTCAATTTCAATCTAGTTTTTTTTCAACTTAAATAAAATAAATAATAAAATAAAATAAAATAAAAATAATAAATTTAATATAATTAAAGTTTAATTCTATAAAATATTCTATAAGTATGTATTTAGTTCTAACTTATTTCTATTCTTGACTATATGTAGTCAATTTTAATCTTTAGTCTATAGTTTATAAAGATTAGATACAGAGATCTTAGACTATATACTCTTTACTTTTTATAAATATTTTTTTTGCTATATCTAGATAAAATTTAATAATAATAATATAAGAAAGTACTTAATGTGATGAGAAGAAAATTAAAATTAATAAAGTTTTTAAAGAGCTTAGATATATATTTTTTCAATAATAATTTAATAAAAGTTTTTTAAAACTATTAAAATTATTTTAATCTAATCAATTTTTTATTTTTTTAATTTTATATTTTTTAGATCAAGTATTGTAAATTTATAATAAAAATTATTAATAAATATTTACTTTTTTAAAAAAAGTATATTTTTAATAATCTATTCTTTAAATCTTGTTTGAATAGTATAAAAATAAAGAAATTGATCAATTTCAATAAAAGCTTTTAAATAAAAATATTCTTAAATTAAAATTTCAAAAATTATCTAAGTTTTAAAAAAGATATTTTGAAAAAATAATTAAATTATAAAAAAGATTTTTAATTTATATATAAAAAAAGTAGTTGCTATTAATATATTTATTAAATAATAATATTAAAATAATATTTTTATCTTTATTTATATAAACTATATTTATATAAATTTTTATTTGTAAAATTTTTTGTCTATATAATTTCTATTTATATATTCTTTTATCTATATAATTTCTATTATAAAAATATTAATTCTTATATTAAGTTTTTATTTTTTATATAAATAAAAAAAACTTAATTCTCTATAAGATTTATATTTTTTCTTTTTTCTTTAATGATTTTCTTTCTATTTCTATATGTATTAGTTGTTAACTATTTTTAATAATTAATTTATTATATTTACTTTTTCTCTATAATAATATAAATATTAATTTACAAGAGATTAATAATGTTTTTAATTTAATAATTTAAGAAGAAAGCGTATAAATACTTATACATTTTATTTAAATAATTATATTTTTACTAAGTTTTAATATTATTTTCTATTTAAGAATAAAATATTTTAAGTGAGTTTTTATATCTAATATTTAAATAATATTAATTACTCTTACCATAATAAATATTATATTATCATTTAAAAAATATATATAAAAAATAAATTATTTTCTTTAATTTAAAAATTTAATTTTATTATTATTTTATATTAGTTTTAATAAGTTAATAATATCTAATTAATAATACTAATAAGTTTATAATATAGTTGAAAAGTTAAATAAATTATTGATTATCTTAAAAATTATAAATCTAATTAATTTTTTTTAAGTATTAAAAATATATTATTTTTGTTAAAGTTGAGTAATATCATAACTTTCTACTAAAGTTAAATAGTATTTAGAGATAGATTGACTGGCATCATTATCTTTATTATTACTGATAGAGCCACTTTTATTCTCATTGTCTGAAAGAATAGCATGCAGTATAGAGAGAATATCTATAGTAAATCTGATATTTGATTTACTTTTGCTTTATTTATCAGATTTGATCAAATAAAGATATTATGATAAAAGCAGCTTAGGAAGAGCTAATAGTAGAGAAAGAGAGAATCAAGTAATGAAAGACTTAGATACTTTCATGAATAGAACTGATCAGATAGTGCTGTGAAGAAGAGAAGAAAAGAAAATCATAGACTATATGATAAAAGTGACAGAGTCTAAAAGCAGAGAGAATAATATGAACTTGAGAGAAAAGTTAAAACTGACAAAGTGAATCTTTCTCTATTTCTCTCTTTAAAAAAAAATACTGAAAGAAGAGCAGTAGGTGAGTGATTGAAAGCTGTGAAAATGAAGTAATTTATGACCATTTATGAAGAGAAGCATCGCGGCTATAGGAATAGATTCATATGAATGATTGAGATTAGACAGTTAGAAGAAGGTCTAAATCAGTGGTGAAAACTGTCATTTTCAGCTTATCTGTAAATTTTAATCTTTTAGATGAAATATATATCATAGTCATTAACTAAATATATATTAATAATAAATAAAAGAAGAGTAGTAACATTAATATGTGAGCTTGAGTAGACTGCAAAATAAGGTTAAGTTTATTTAAGTGATGAATCATGTTGATGGTTAATTATGTTACCCTTGCAATTGTTGCTACGTTTGTTTCTTCTGATATTTGAAAAAATTGACTATTATTGCAGAGCACTTGCAGACTGCAGTGTATTTGATAGCTTAACTTCCCCTATCTCTATTTTAGGCTTGTGGACCCTACTTTATCTAAATACTCACACAAGGCACCTAGACAACTTATCACACTCTTCCCCACGCCTGCCTGGCTGCTGCCTCATTTCCTACCAATTCCTGCTCAACTTACCACCTGAAAAAAGTTTTACAACTTTTGTTCCCAGACTCAGAGTGAGAAAAAATATGACAGACTCCCCTTTGCCGCTTTCCTCCTGGAATTTTACTTCAATGGCTGGCAATGTAGTGCAGTTTTTCAGACTTCCTGTTCTGGCGTCATCCGGCCTGGCCATTCTAGCTAGTGGCATCCTCTATTTCAAGCAGAAGTAAGCAACTAAATTTCCTGTTTTAACCCCATGCTTGCCCTCCCACCCCGCAACGACAACCCCGGGGCTTCCGCCTTTGTATATTTTTCTCGGTGTTTTTGGAGTTTGCTTCACGTCTTTGCTGATTGCTGCTGGTCTGAGAAGTGATATAATCTACCCCCGCAATGTTCCCCTTGGTTCGCGCACTGAAGTCCTCAATCCCTCAGATTTTGGAATGAAGGACTATGAGGATCTTCGAATTCCAACCCCTGATGGCGAATCTCTTGCAGCACTCTTTATTCGCCCTTCCAACAAGCGCCCTTCCAGGCCGAAATTCACAATACTCATGTTCCATGGCAATGCCGGAAATATAGGCCACCGTCTCCCCATCTCTCAGGCTCTGGGACAGTCCCTCAACTGTAATATTTTGATGCTCGAATATCGCGGCTATGGCCTGTCAACTGGCACTCCAGATGAACAGGGTCTGAAGATTGATGCCCAAACCGGCTTAGATTATATCCGGCAGCGAGCCGAAACAAGCGGCACAAAGGTTCTCATCTACGGACAGAGCATCGGCGGTGCAGTGGCGATTGATTTAACTGCGAAGAACCAACATCAAGGAGATGTTGCTGGATTGATTCTAGAAAACACATTCTTAAGTGTGAAAAAGATGATTCCGAGGTGCGAAAAACTGGGCCCTTCCGTGCTGCTCCAAAGGACAAGATGCAACCACCTCAATCTATGAACATTGGTTGCCTGTTGTCTAATGCATTATTAACTGTAATTCTCCTCTCTAGTGTTTTCCCAGCTGCGAAGTACGTCACTCGCCTTTGCCACCAATACTGGGCTAGCGAGGATGTTCTGCCCAAAATCACAAAGGTCCCGATTCTGTTTTTAAGTGGACTAAAGGATGAAATTGTCCCGTACGTTTAAATTTAGCGCCCGCAAAATTATATCTGCCTAGGTGCCTAGGGACTTAACTCTGCCAGTTGATATATACTCACATGAAACCCTCGTTCTTTAGCCCGGACCATATGGCCCAGCTCTTTTCGATTTGCAAAGCCAGCACCAAGGTTTGGCGCATGTTCCCAAATGGTCACCACAATGATACCGTTGCTGAATCTGGCTACTTTGATCACATTTACTCGTTTGTGATGGATTACGTTATCGACGATTGACTTGCCTTTAGTTACTGCTTTCCATCTCTTTACTTCTACATACCAAGGTGTTGGGGCGAGTGAAAGAAAGGAACGGAAATCAGCTGATGGTTGAGGGGAGCTGAGGGTAACTGAGGGCAAGTTGCTGTTATTTCCGTTTCCGGGAACAGACATCCACCTGGAGCACAGCACAAGGTGGAATCAGCCACCATACGCGGAAAGATATCGCGAAACTATCCAGCTGAGATCAGATGGGACATCATACATTACCACTCTCCTCCACCCTCCCGCGTTCTTATCTTCCTAAGTTGCTTTCATTTTCCCAGTAATTTAGCCAGACCCTGCAGACATGTACTTTCCTTGTTCTTTTTCTTCGTCTTCTTTTTCTTGAAGTGTGATTTTATGATCTTCTTGATGCCTGCCCCTATTCCTTTCCTGTGGGTTTAATTCTCTCCATTTTTCGCTGTTGCATCAAGCTATTTAGATGATGTATGTCCAAGATACCCTTCAAAAACTTCCCCCTGTGGCACTCTTACACATCCCCACAGGCTAAAGCTACAATGAAATGCAATGCTATTATTAATCCCAGAAGTCTGGCCTCTCATCTACTCTTCATATTCAAATACTCAACGCCAGTGTGATTAGGTGTCGAGCGGAGTCCGTGCGATGGGTGTATCAACTGGTCACAGAACTGTTTCTGTTTTAGGATCCACAAGGGTGGGTGGGTATGACGTCTTTTAAGTCCCACAGCTCGCTGCTGTAGGTTTTATTCTCCAAACCAGTGCAAAAACGCGTTCTCTTAGAAAACCGAGTTTCCAATTTATTCTCACACTTCTATTTATCTGCTTACTTAAAGCTCCCTCCCTGGTATATTAATTGTTTCCAACCTGAAGGCCAAGATGACGTGGAAACATCTACGCCTACACAACCGGATATAAGAACGCTTATTACTGCTCACAAGACACTTACACCCTCTCGACCTCGTCCATCAAATCCTCCAGTTTAAATCCGTTAACATCACCCTGGTTGAACATTCTCACGAGCTCTGCTCTTTTCCCAGCCTGTGCTCCATCAACTCCCCAATCATAAAACCATTGCAACCACATTACCAATAACTTCGCCTCATCCATAGCCACACCCCGATCCGATACTACTGCGCCACTCATTAGAACCAGTCCTTTCGTCTCTGCGAGGTCCAGATAGTGTGTTATGATCGTATGTGGTTGTGAATATGCTCCGTGTAATTTGTAAGATGCCAGATGCGTGAAGAGTACAGTAGATGTGTGTGTGTTTAGTGTGGTGGTAGTAACAGTGTTTGCGACATTGGGAGTTGAGGTAATAGCGCCGGCGGGAGGATGGAATGCCCATTGCAGGAAATGAATATCTGCCCCTGTACCTGCGGATCGGACAGGGCCCGAAGCAGCCCCACCTTTCACATCATCCGGCCAGCTGCCGGCCGCTTTCCTGGGTAGGGGTAGAACAAATTGCGGGTTTTGTCGGGCAATGCCGACCATACGCTTGTATGTGTCAAGCGAGATGGTAGCACAAACAGACTGGGGGTTAGCCGCATGTCGGAGGCGCCAGACGGTCTCGATTTCCTTGGCAGGGAGTGTGAGGATCTTGGGAATGTCGATGTAGGAGGACAAAGGTTTTATTCCGGGCATTTGGCTTCTTGGAGTAGGGGGGTTGGTAGGAGGTTTTGGTGACTGGGAAGTCACTAGGGAACGGGCCGCTGAACCGCCATTGGCAGTCGGTAAAGCACCTGGGATTGGTGGTATATTGAAGTCAGCTCTTGTTCTGAGGTTTTTGATATTATCTTGATAGGCATGTCGGAGGGCGGAAATCGAAGAATATCCCTCTCTGTGGCATTAAATTAATGGTGAGCACTTGTTTGTGGAACTGGGAGGGAGCTTCGTGAGGGTGATCAACATTAATTGGGGAATTTGATATGCGTACTTACTCTTTGGCTTTACGGTCAAGCTTGTCTTTGTATTTGTCAAGAACTCGGTTTGGATCCTGGTGAGTGGTAAGCAGCCGCACGTCACGGACACGGGCCCATCGTCGCTGGGCATTTCCAAATGGTGGTCTGCGGCTGGTCGCAATGCTTCTGACTGCCGGAGTCCGTATCGGTGCCATTGAGACTATGTGTGCAGGATGCCGCATCTTGACAGAGTCGCAGCTCTCAACGTGCCTCCGCGCCAAAAGCGGCAATAACTACCTGGCATAGTAGGTTTAAATTGTTAAGACTCAGACTCAATCAACATACTGAAAAAGCTTTGTGAGTGCGTAAGAGTGGAATTGATGATTATATTCTATTTGATAATGAGAGCTCCTGCAAGAATTTTGTCTGACACAATTGTAGAAATATGGAAGCTAGGCCTAAATGAGGCTATATGTCCCAAATGGGACTAGCGTGAAAGAGGAAAGAGCTTCGCGTATGGAAAGGGAGCAATATTATGTAGATGCAAATGAATGATTGAAACAGAAATATGTGCTAAGCAGCATACAAAATATAGATAATTGGCAAAAGCCTCCATTAAAAACCCTGTGGGAAGATGGAATAGTGAAGGAAACCTTATAGATCTGTTCAATGAAAAATATTCTTCTTCTGCGCTATGCCATTTCATTTATGACGCCAGTGTGTGATGGCGCTGGCTATGACAGCGTATTGGCTACTTGGGGCTACGGAAACCGGCATCGTCCGAAAAGGGAAATAGCAACAGCCTAACAACCGCCCTTTCAAAAGTTTCTTCCTGTCAAGGCGCCATATAATGCCATGAAACCTTAATTCTGCCAGAATCTCACTTAATCATCAATTGTGCCGCTGCGCAACCCACACCTCATGTGGGTGTACCACACCAAAATGATAAAAACACTAAAATGATAAAAATCTTGAATTATATTCTCATTATTGCACTCTATATCAACAATCAGTAGCTAATCTATAATAAAAAGATTATCTACATCATTCTCAGTATGTGTGTCATCTTTAAATTGATTTAATTCTACTTTTGTTTATAATATAAGTAAGTTATTATTAATTTTCATAGAATCAACTTCAAGTTTTTATTATTTTTTATTTTCCTCTTTTCAGCTATATTATTCTTACACTACTTGATTTTTCTATTGGCATTTTTAATAGTGAGGACTTTCTCTACTTGAATTTGATGACAGATTATTTTAGCTTTATAGCATTTACTGATATTGAGAAAGTTCTTTAATTTAGTGATTTGTTGCTCATTAAGTTTTATATGAATTAGACTTACTTTGAATATCTTGTTCAAACAATATGTCAAAATAAATGATTTTAAATCAAAAGTATTTTTAATACTTTGTATGATATTTTTTGCAATATTAATATAATGTTTTAGCTTTTAAATTATCTTTAATGAGAATAGCTGAGTGAAAGAGATAAATATATGATCTGAATTATTCTCATTTTTATAAATCTACAGTAGAAGAGGTCATGAGATTTACTGCTTAAGAGTATTAAGAACTCAGTTAGAATTCTATGAATATATGCCACATTGAACTTATTTTTTGCAGCTATTGTATCAGATTTAAATATCTACTTTTACATAGCTAAGAGATATTATAGAAACTGCTATTTTTTATACTTAATAAGATCTTGATATGCAGTATAGTTAACTGCTTTTAAATAATAATGCTTATATTGCTGAAATGATAGACTATTTAAAAGTTGTAGTAAATGAGTAGCATGCAATAAAAATTCATATAGAATTATTTTATGAAGATCTCTATATTATATAAACTTAAATAGAATTTAGAGACATTCAAATCATGTATTAATATATTCAATATCTTCAACTGCCACTCTTTTTGAATTCATTGACTTCTGTTTTATTTTTTTATATATAAATAGATATTCAGTGAATTTATAAGTTTATATCTTGCTAACTTTAAGAAGAAAGATAGTAGAATCTATATGCTAACATCTGAGTATTGAATTTGTGAAATTCTTAATATGTTCAGCTTTGAGAAAATAATTCTTTTCATCAAGCAGTTTGATTTATTATTTAATCACATTCTTCTGACTCTTATTTAATCTCTTGTTAACTGAAATCTTTGCAGTATTCAAATTTCTTTCATTAATACACACTTAGAGACATTGATAAGAAATCTTAAATTCTCATAACAGAGACAGTATTTTGAAATTTAAGTTTTTTTGATGATAAGTAATATCTTTTTAAATACAGTCTTTAATATTTTTATTCTTATTTGATATTATGATGAGTTATAAATTGATAAAGATAATAAAGATAATGAAATTACAAGATTTTTATCATTTTAATATTTTTATCATTTTGATATGATGTACTCACATGAGATATAAGTTGCGCAGCAGTACAATTAATATATAAAAAATTATGCTAACTTAATTTATTAATTTTTAAATTTTTTTTTTCAAATTCAATTCTTCTTTTAATATGACTTAGAATACAGATATTACTACTTGTGCTCTTGTAATTATATTTATTTATTAGAATTTTAGAGATAATTAATATATTTATTCATTTAATTAATTTAATATATACTTATATTATAGAAAAAAGTTGTACTTCTTAGCTATTTGATCTCATACTATTGCTTATTAAAACATTTTATAAAGAATTAATATTTTAAGATTCAGTATTTTAGAATCAGTATTTTAAAATCAGTATTTTTAAAAAATTAGCATTTAAAATTAATATTTTTTGAAAAATAAAAAATATATTATATTATTAATATTTTATTTTATAAAGATTAGAGATAAAATCTATTACTATTTATTCATATACATAAATATTTTAAATTTTTAAATTTCTTCAAAAGATTTAATAATTAGTTATTAATTAATTCTATATCTATATTTTTATTTATTACTATTTTTTTATAATATTTACAGTATTTATATTTCTACTCTCTTATAATATTAGTTATTATGATAGTATAGAATAAACTTTATTTAGATTATTTGACTTTATAAGTTTATTGATGAGATAGATTTTATCTACTAAATAAAGTAAACTTCAGTCATCAGATAAATAAACTCTATTTATCAGATAGAACAGACTCTGTTCAAGTATTGAAATAGCAATTATTTTGTAATTATTTTATAGAAACTATATAGCAATAATATAATAATTATACTAAAAAATAAAATAAAATATTAAGATTAAAATATTAAAGAAAGAAGTAAAATACTAAAAGCTATATAAACTAAATTTTATTCAAACTTATTTTTTAGAAATTATCTTAGTATTTTATTGATATAGTATATTTAGCTAATAATTAAACATCTATTTATCTATATCTAGATTAAAGCTGTGATATAATATTAAAATTAGTTATTTTTTTTCTTTTTAAAGTAGATTTTTAAATAAAAACCCTTTAAAAGTCTTTATTTACTTTTTATTTTGAATCTTAGAAAAAATTATTATATCAAAAGTGTTAGGGAGCGAATGCGAGCTGCATAGGAAGGAAACTCTCTGCGTTGCTAACTGCTATATAACGAAATACTAAGCTTGATGGGGTGAAAGAGGTGCTGGGGCCTGCCAGGGTTATAACCACCCGCATGGTCGTTTGATCACGTGAGAATATTTGGCCTAATCGGGCGCCGAGCTTAATCCGACGTCGAGTCTAACCGGGCACCGGGCCTCGGTCGGGCTCGGTCGGGCGCTGAGCCTAACAAAAAGCTATTAGAAAATTTAATAATTAATGAAAGTCAAACTAAGATATATTGACTCTGATTAAAATAAATATAATATCAGAGAGGTTTATATCAAAGAGATAATTTATTAAAATAATAACAAAGAACTTAGATCAGATATATTAAAAAAATATTAATCTTATAAATTATATAAAAAACATCTTAAATAAAATTAAAGTAGAATAAAATAAAAGAAAAAAATAAAGAAAAAAACTTAACTGATAAATAAATAATTTGATAGAGAAATAGAATATATTATAGTAAATAGTAAATTTATTAATCTTATAGATTAGACTAATAAATATTTATTAAATATAATAATTAGTTAAGCTGAATAATCTCAAACATTATATAAATAAAAAAACTGATATTTGAAAACTAACTCTTCTGAATGAAATATAAGCTGATTGTCATACTGATTACTTTTCAATTAGAGAAAACTATATTACATATATGAAAAT